>NW_023354578.1:0-233 GCF_001411555.2 Juglans regia
GAGCCCTAAAATAAACTAGAGGGTCGTTTTTTTTTAGAGATGAAATCAGATAAAATTAAAATTAAAAAATTAAATAAAAAATTATTAAAATATATTTTTTAATATTATTTTTATTTTAAAATTTAAAAAAATTAAATTATTTATTTTATTTTATATTAAAAGTTGAGAAAGTTATAATGATTAGATAATATAAGATGAGATAAAATGAAATAAAATGAAATGAGATATTTTCT
>NW_023354579.1:0-2657 GCF_001411555.2 Juglans regia
GTTTGTAATTTAAATTTTTGATACTATTAGTAGTTTAGACTGCCCTTTTTAGTTCTTCGCTGCATATATAACTGTACACTTTTAAGTTGAATGCTTGCACACACTTGCTTTCACATTGCACCTAGGGTGTGTGATCCATGCGGTCAGCACCTCGGCATTGCGATTCCCTCCAAATCACATGTGGGGGTTAAGGGCACCACACCATCGATCCTAGGATCTCACAAAAATCCAAAACATTTTTTACCAATAAAGCATTGCTAAAATCCAAAAAATACCCCTTCCAATAAACAATGTGAGACAGGACAAACTGATATGGTTCTCAAAACACAATGGTAATTTTTTAATCAAAAAAGCTTACCACATAGCAGCAAGTAACCCAGGCATGACTCAACAAAGCTTCCTGATATCAATTTTTAAACCTCTCAGGCGTTTAAAAATTCATGACCATCACAACCTGCTACTTTGGAAAATATTGTGGAACATCCTCCCTACCAAAAAAACATTGAGCTCTGTCATTCCTCAGATCCACTCAGAAGATTGCCCATTGTGTATTGAAGCGGAAGAAACTTCACTCCACCTCTTCATAGAATGCCCCATTAATCAGATCATATGGCAACAAAGCTCTTGGCCAGTAAATCTCGTTACATCGCCGATACCCTTTATGTCAGACTAGATGCAAATGATTCTAAATACAGAAAAGGAATTGGGACTAAACGACTTAGAAAAACATCCCTTTCAACTATTTGCAGTCATCGTTACGAATTTCATTTAGAGACAAAAGAATGATATAGTCTACAATCACACAAATTTCTCTCTCAAGATAGTAAAAGACCAGCTAAACTAGATTTATCAAGCCTATAGACATGCGTGGGACATTTGTCTTCCTTTTAGATTCTACCCTATTATTGTTTTCCTTTTTGATTTCCTTATTTTTAATTTTAAAAAAAAAAAAAAAAAGAGTTTGTTTCTTGGACATTTGTCTATATAGATTGGTCTCTTCTTTCTATGAAATGTGAGGTTGAGTCTCTCTTTAAGAAGAGAGTGTTGTCTCTTAGACTTTAAACCTTATTTGTATTAAGACTTTAATTTTATAATACTAAGAATGTCTGATTAGAAGAAAAAAAATGATATACATTTAATAATAACAACGCATCCGCAATCTTTAATGCCTCTCGCATGGTTGCCATAAACCATAATCATGATTGATAAGGGTAGGTTTAGATAGTGAGATGAGAATTTTTAATTTTAGATAAAAATTTAAAATATTTTTTTTTAATATTATTATTGTTCTATATGAAAATTTTACTATTATGAAGCTGGTACCATATTATGTTTGCAACCCCTCGCCCAAAAAATTTAAATGGAGAATGATAAATGTATTCACAAAAAACTTACCTATTCAAGTGGCTTTTCATAATTTTTTTCTTTTCTTATTTTTTTTAATGAAACTATTGTACAAAGTCATGTGAATTTGTAAGTTTTATACAGTTAGTACTATTAGTACTGCCCAATGGAAATTATAATTCCTACCTAATATGTATTGTCTACAAAGTGGACCCTCAAAATTAATTTCAGCAACCCCAAAATTTTTGATTTTCCGAAAAAAATAAAAATGAAGTTTGAGTTGTATGAGGATGCTAAGATTCCTTAATGCATGCCCCGGGGTTAAACAATCCTTGTACAAATCTTTTAAAATTGATAATAAATACCTAATAAAGAAAATTGATTATAAATGCATATCAGGGTAGATATCACATGAATTTGAAGAGGGTAGAATCATTTCATTATTGTTGCAATTTGTAGAGGGTAGGTATCAATATTTATCTCTGTATTATGGGTTGGTTTCTATTTGCTATTTTGTAACAGTTCTTGGAGTGCAGGCTTAAAATATTGTTGCATTAATTCTAATTAATACAGGCCGAAAAGCACCTTCTTCAAACTGCACGTGACCCCCATCTTGCAACTATTCCCTCGTAATAGGGAATAGAATTCCTTTCATGCCAAATAAAAAAAAGAGAAAGAAAAAGGTATAGTATAATATGTAATGTTAGATACAGCCTTACAATATGTAAAAATTGAGGTTCAATATTAAAAAATAGATTTTATCTACTTATTAGAGTGAATTAAGGATGCACGAGACTTATAAACTCTAAAACTATACAAATCATTTTCGTAAAATAATTGCACCGTAATTTGGTAAGGTCAAAATCGTTGGGTATCCTAAACAAGGAATCTCATATTGGATACACTAGCAACTTATATTCTTACCAAATCATAATTGTTCATTCCACTCTGTTATTCATCCAATCCCATCTTATACGAAAAAGCATTTGCATTATTACTAATATTCCCAATGACCGGCCAACATATCTTGAATTCAATAATGGCGTATATATCATGCTCAAAAAGGTGAATGATGAGAAAAAGGAAGAAGGGGCATGGTGGCGTGAGAGTTGTTTTTAAATTAGGCTACGTTTGGAATTTGGAGTTAAGTCTAATTTTAAATTGAATCTAACATCTATATATCTAACTCTTAAATCATTAAATTCATCTCAACTCAAAAGTTCTTTATACGTGAAACTCATTACCATTTTCAACTCAACACATCTTTACACGCCGAACCCACAACCTTTTTCAACTTCCCATAAATATATTTG
>NW_023354580.1:0-497 GCF_001411555.2 Juglans regia
CGAACATCTCGAGTTAGCTTTCCACGCACCCTAATTGGCAACAAACACTGTAAAAATACATGACAGTCGTGACTTTTAAAACCAGTTATCTTTCAATCATGGGTGATTTCCCTAATTCTGTCAGAACTATACGAACATCTCGAGTTAGCTTTCCACGCACCCTAATTGGCAACAAACACTGTAAAAATACATGACAGTCGTGACTTTTAAAACCAGTTATCTTTCAATCATGGGTGATTTCCCTAATTCTGTCAGAACTATACGAACATCTCGAGTTAGCTTTCCACGCACCCTAATTGGCAACAAACACTGTAAAAATACATGACAGTCGTGACTTTTAAAACCAGTTATCTTTCAATCATGGGTGATTTCCCTAATTCTGTCAGAACTATACGAACATCTCGAGTTAGCTTTCCACGCACCCTAATTGGCAACAAACACTGTAAAAATACATGACAGTCGTGACTTTTAAAACCAGTTATCTTTCAATCATGGGT
>NW_023354581.1:0-719 GCF_001411555.2 Juglans regia
GGATTACATCACAAACCTGAGTAGAAAATCCGAATTTGAGAAGGACCTCCAAAAGGAAAGACCAATCAACCCAATCATATGCTTTCGCCATATCCACTTTGAGAATAATATTGCCAGCATGAGATTTCTTGTTAATAGAATGGACCATTTCCTACGTAAGGGAAATATTTTAAAAAATGCTACATCTAGAAATGAAAGCACCAGCTCTAGAGAGATCATGCTAGGGAGAAGACTCGTCAATCAATTAACAAGAGTTTTAGAACAAATTTTATAGAACACCGAACATAGGCTAATCGGTCTGAACTTATCAAACCCAGTAGGCACCTCAACCTTCGAGATTAAGACAATGAAGAGGCCAAGTAGAACCAAGGCATCTGCTTAGAGAGGAAAAAAAAGAAATAGCTTCAAAGATATCCACTTTAACAATCTCCCAACAGCTCTTAAAAAAACCTGCACGAAAACCATCTGGACCTGAAGATCTATTAGACGGAGTAGATGACAGAGCCGAAAAGATTTCATCCATAGACGAAATTCAAACAATACAACCATTATCTTCATCTGAAATAAGAGGCGAGATCAGATAAGACAGGTCGGGCAAAACACGAGGAGGATCTGCTTGAAGAAAACCAGAGAAATACTCTACTGCTCCCTGATGGATGGCTTCTAGCGACTCAAACACGACCCCATCTGGAGCTCTCATGCCAGATATACGCTTGTGC
>NW_023354582.1:0-246 GCF_001411555.2 Juglans regia
CTGCGCGCGCTGCCGTGTGTTTGCTAGCCTCGCTAGCCCGCATGCTGTGGAGGCATGGTTGTGGGTTAACCACGGTGCTAGTACCCACCATGGTTAGGGTTTGTGCTGCTCTCCTTGAGGCCACTCGACGTGGGGGTCTAACAGGCTGCCATGGCAAGCCATGGGGCGTGCCGGCGGGGCTGTCAAGGCATGCCATGGGGCAAGCCACGGGGCTGTCAAGGCAAGCCATGGGGCATGCCAGTGGGG
>NW_023354583.1:0-3067 GCF_001411555.2 Juglans regia
GAGAGAGAGAGAGAGAGAGAGAGAGAGAGAGAGAGAGAGAGAGAGAGAGAGTTTTTAACATATATCTTTTATTTTGAACAAAAAAAAAGAAATTATAAATCAAGGGAAATTGGAATCTCTACCTGTCTCCATCAATTTATTTACTTTCTTCCAAGTTTTTAATCTTTTGTTTAGTGCAAACTTATTATAGATAACATATATATATATATATATATTATTGGTTATGCTTGTTAATTTGTAAGTAAAGTTTTAAAATTTATATATATACTTTAATTTAATATATCATCATTGAGTGCTAAGGAAAATTCCACGTCTACATCACATGCACCATCACAGACATCATAGGCGCGTGAATCAAGCAATACCCCATAACAAATTCTCTTTTAGAAGCTGCCAACCAATTGCTGCCCCTGCTACAGATTCTACATGCATGAGCTACACTGCACTCTGCTACGCTGCTACTATTACGTGTTGCCTCTGCTGCACTATACTCTGCAACTTGTAACAAACTACCGTTAGAATATTCTTTGTAATAATTATTCTTAGCAAGCTACTATATAAAGGCCTTTGCCTCTATAAATTGAAGAAAATTAATGAGAAGAGAATTCTTCACGACCTTTTTATTCTAACATGGAACCAGAGATAATATAGGACCAACGTCCATGGCATCTTCTTCTTCCACCTAACCCATTCCCAATCTATCTCATACCAACTCTGTCAAACTCACCCTCCAAAATTATCCTCTTTGGAAAAGTCAACTTGTCCCTTATCTTCGTGGCCAACGCCTTTACAATTATGTAGATGAATCTTGCCCTGCTCCCAAACCTTTTCTTGAAAACAAATCTCCTAATCCCGACTATGAACTTGGCTGAAGTTGTTGGATGTGCCTCTGCTCGTTCAATTTGGACCTCTCTCAAGTCCTCCTATGCTTCTATTTCTCATGCTCGTTTAATACAAACCCAGCTTCAACTTGCATCACTAAAGAAGGGTGTTGACTCGATCTCAATTTCTTATCGTTCTGCAAAATCACTAGCTGACACCATGGCTGCTGCTGGGCGATCTCTTCCTTCAGCAGAATTGGTTCCATACTTGCTTGCTGGCCTAGGACCTGATTATGATGGCTTGGTCACCTCTGTTGCAACTTGGCTTGATCCTATTTCTCCCGAAGAACTTCTTGGCCATTTACTTGCTCATGAAGCCAGAATGCTTCATCATACTGAAACCAACTTCTTCTCTTCAGATGTCTCAGCTAATTTTACAGAAAAATCTAAGGCTCCTCAGCGTGGTCGTGGCCCTTTTCGTGGTTGAAATTCCTCTCGTGGCCGCAGCAATGGGGGCCGTTTTAATTCTAATTGTGGTCATGGAAATTTTTTAGGTAACCACGGAACCAACTTTGTTTCTAAAACTGACCCTCCATTAATTTGTTAGGTCTGCAATAACCGTGGTCACTCAGCCTTCACTTGTGTGTATCGCTTCAATCAAGCTTACACTACAGCCCCACCTATGACTGCGAATTTTTCCAACTTCTCTTCAACTTCGAGTTGGTATCTTGACACAACTACTACTCATCATATTACCAATAATCTTGCCAACATGAATTTACAAGCTATCGAATACCACGGGGAGGAGCAATTGCATGTTGGTGATGGAATTGCCATCCCTATCTCACACACCAGTTTTTCCTCTCTCTTCTCACCCACTCCTTCATTTCATCTCAGACAATTGTTATGCATCCCATCCTTTCAAAAAAAATCTCATCTCAGTCCAAAAGTTTCATATTGATAACAATGCATTTTTTTAATTTTATTCTGATTTTTTTTGCATAAAGGATCACATCTCGGGGAAGGTTCTACTCTGCGGGAGCACGCGTAATGGTCTCTACCAATTCACACCATCTTCAGTCCCTTCCGCCACACTGACCACCACCACTTCCTCGGTTCCGCAATGGCATTCCCGTCTAGGACACCCATCCTTCAAGCTAGTCTGTTCCATTTTACAGCAAAACAATCTACAATATGATCCCTCTCAGTCATATTACTTTTTGCAACGCATGTGCCCAAGCTAAGTCACATAGGCAACCAGCTCACAGAAGACCTCATAAATTTGTAGCCCTTTTTATTTATTTTTTTCTGATCTTTGGGGACCATCGCCTCATGTATGAAGTGATGGTTACAATATTACATTTCCTTTGTTGATGATTTTTCTCGATTTACATAGTTATTTCCTTTAAAATCCAATTTCAAGTGTTTAATATTTTCAATGAAACATCTTTCCCTTTTGCAAACATTTGCTATCACATTCCAACAACTCGTGCCATTTCCACTGCATTTTTGGGTCTCAAACCTCTTCATAGAGGTTACATTTGCTATCACATTCCAACAACTCGTATATATGTTTCCAAAGACGTTATTTTCAATGAAACATCTTTCCCTTTTGCAAACATTTCATCACCAAAAATCCCTGATCAACCAACCCACATAGCCTTACCTCATTTCACTCAAATCACACACGCGAATCACACAGAACCGCTACCCTCAATCCGGGGTCCACAACTGATTTATTTCCCCTTCCATTTCACCTTTCCATTTCCCATGTTTTATCATCAAACAAGCATAGCTCTCCTCCTATGGTTGCTCCACAGCCTGTGCATTCTATGGAGATACGATCAAGGACCTCTTTAAGTCATCCTCGACAGTTCAACGATGGGACCATACGTTGGCCACCACCCCATGCACTTCTCACTACTCAAGTCGACATACCCGAAGCTCATGTCTGACAATTGCACAATAATATACTGAATGGCGTGAAGCCATGTCTAAAGAGTAGAGGTGAATTCGGTCCGGTCCTGTCGTTCCGAAGGAGGTTTTATGGACCGGACCGGACTAATTTGGTCCAGGGTTTTTTCACCCTGGACTGGACCGAATAGGCAGAAGGACCGGTCCGGTCCGGTCCAATTCGGTCCGGTCCGGTCTGGTCGGTCCTATTCGGTCCAATCCTAACTTGATGGGCCAAAAGTCCAATCTTATTCCTCTATTTTTTCGGCCCAATGGTGAAAACCCACTAACAT
>NW_023354584.1:0-867 GCF_001411555.2 Juglans regia
CTTATATATAATAAGCGCCAATGTCGACGATTTTCGTTTGTCTTTTCTTCCGGTTTTACCCTTAATTTTGTTCAAGAAGCAGCCAGTTGAACAACTTTTTTTCCATTCTTGCCCTGCAATTGGTATTTCTCTGTCATTTCTGTCCTTGATAACTTTTTCTCCATTTCTGTCCTTGAATTCATAATTTTTTTGTCTTTTCTGTCCTAGACATTCTTAGTCAATTTACAATTTTGTCCTTTTTGTTTTTTTTTTTTTTTTCTTCTCGAGTTCCTGTTATTTTATTTGATCTGAACTACACATGTTCAGATCACATCTAAACAAATATCAAACATAGTAAAGTATGCTAAAACAACATTAAAGCATATATAAAAAAATAAATCAGAAGATAAGAAAAGTAAAGATTTATAAGACTTGAAACATGAGGCTTTAGATTCGTAATATTTAAAAATTTCTTTATAAAAAATTAAAAAAAAAAAGAAGAAAAAAAGAGGCGGTGCTTTTTACAGATCTAAGTACTAAAAAAAAATCAACCAAAAAAATTATCACAACAACCCAACGCACAAAAATAGAGGGAAAAAAAAAACAATAAATGAAGATCTGTGTGTATTGTCAAATATTTAGAAACGAGCACATAGAGATAATCAACACCATGAGATATGAACACTATCTCTTGAAAAATTATACACCAACTCAAATCTGTAGGAAATAAAAATCATATGTTTGTTTACTTACAAATGCACGATGGAAGAAAAGAAAATAAACAAGAAAAATATGAAACAACAGAGAAAACAAAAGCGAAAACTAATTACACAGAACGGAAAAAGTAAAAAAAAAAAAAAAAAAAAAAAAAAAAAAAAAAAAAAAAAA
>NW_023354585.1:0-6575 GCF_001411555.2 Juglans regia
CGATGTCTTCTCACACACTCCATACACACTAGCAAAATCATCATTAGCATGCAATTCTTCATCATATTCAAATCTCAACAACTTTGCATTTAAAATGAAAATAAGGACATACCTTCTTGCTAAAACAGTAACCACAAAATTTTCCTTAACTTGTGTGTATTTGAATACAGGAGGAAAGGTATTAGTTAAGTCCTCCCACTTGGCATGCTTTATATTCAACTTACATTGTTCCTTTAAGTACTTCAAGAACTCATGTTCGTCAAAGAAAGGTCAGGTATGAATTGTCGCACCCAACACAAAATCAATGGAATACTCTATCTCTCTAATAGGTGGCGATTCACTAAACACACTGCTAGGAATCATGACCTCATATCCCTGCAATAAAAAAATAACAACACTAGGTAAAGAGTTGTTAAATTCGTTAGTATATGTGGCGCCCCCCGACCCCCATATACGGGAACACGAGGATCGAGACGCCAGGATGGTGACAACACGGTCACGCATCCCAATGAAAGTGCCAAGTGTGTGTACATGCAACAGTGTACAAAAAAAATAACGCAGCGGATTAGTTAACGAAGTACCAGAATTTAAATACAATCTAAATATCAGTAAAAAGGGTTTAAATAGTTATACAGTCATCCCAAAATAAAGTTTAACACATGTCCCAAATAACAAATGAGTGATCTCAAATCACTCCTCGGGCGAAGCCGACTCCTCAGGCTCACCCTCATCTTCATCTGCATCAAAATCTGCGTTACCATAAAACAGTCATGCAGGTAAGTATAAACCAAACAATCCTCAGGAATAAAATACATTTAATGCAACCAACATACACACATATGATAAAATATGCATTATTCTCAAAACATCATTTTCCCCGAAAGTGAATATTTTTCAACACACGCCAAAATCTCAGTTGACCCAAAAATAATCCGTAAAACATTTTCCCAGAAAATGGTTTACACAAAATCCAACACACGCTATTTTCCCAGAAAATATTCCATTTTTAACGTATGCAACATGATCTCCCCTATGGGTCATCCGCACACCCTGGCTTCGTAGCGATGCCTACTTTCGCGCCCAACACGTTGGTGGTAAAACATCCACTACACAACGAGCGATGCCCAGTTCCGCGCCCAGTGCGTACGTGGCCAAGCATCCTTTAGTCCCCGCCAGCAGAAGGACCACGGAGTCGGCACGAGACCCTCTCGTCCGATCCCATTGTCGCCCGACGACAATCTAGGGGACGTCACTCAGTATATTACGCTCCCGAGTGACCAGAGGAACTCCACCAAGATAATACCCCATCTCGGCTTGGGGTTCGTGATACACACGCACCCAACAAATCATTTCACATGAAAATCCAATTTTCAATAAACACATGAACATGAATGCAATACACGAAAACCCAGTTTCCTTTACAAATATGATCATGCATGAAATCATGAAATGTACATGTACCGACACTAATCAACAACCATCAATAACCAACCCAATCAAATCCAACCAAACAACTTCATTCATCAATCCATCCGAAACCCGGACTCAGTCCGGCAAAACCAATCAACAGTTTAAATACAGTGTAATGTGTTAGTGCAAAAATACATTAAATTCACAAGAATTCTTTGGAAAATACTTACAGCGCTATATAGCAATTTTCGAAGGATCACGAAGCTGTAAGAAGTGACGTCTGAGCAACGTAACAGTGCAAAATGCACTGTGGCCGTGGGTCTCAAAAACCCACTTTTCAACGGAGACAAATGAAGACCCAAGAATGATATGGTAGGGTCTAGGGATATCGGTGAAGCTAGTGGTGGTGAAGGTTGGCCGTGGGTGGCGGCGTGAGCGGCGGTAGAAGACCAAAAACACCCAAATCGGAAATGGGGTTGGTTGTGCTTCACCGGTGATGGATCGGAGCTGGGGTTGGGTCCAATGGGTTGCTAAGAGGTTGAGGATGATGTGGTGAGAAGATGGTGGCCAATGGCGGTGCGACGGCAGCGCAGCGGTGGAAAGAGTGTCGCGGCTTGGAGAGGCTCGTGGTGGCTAAAGGCGGCGCGAATGGAGTTGAGGTTGGTGGAGGTAGTGTCGCCGGCCGGTGGGGAAGCTAATGGGCTGGGTGGTGTCGATCACCGCCAGCTCACGGCGGCGCTGGGTGGAGAAGAAGGAACAGACGGAGAGAGGGAGGGGGAGCTGGGTCGCGCGCGGGAAGAGAGGCCGAATGGAGAAATAAGGAAAAAGAAAAGAAAGAGAAAAGAAAAGGAGAGGAAAGAAAAATGGAAGGAAAAGAAATGAGGTCCAATCTTTATAACTTGGGTCACAAAAATGATCCAACGGAAACGATTTCAAAATCACACGTTAAATAAAATAATTTAAACGTAATGGTAAAGTGAAATTGAAATAATTAAATCTCGTAGTAATTAATTAAATATGAAAAGCAATTTAAATGCATAACAATAAATAAATATTAAGAAAGCACATAAAAATAATTTTCATCAAATTAAAATCATAAAAATAAACTCACTAAAAATCCAACCAATTTTAAAATAAGAGAATAAATTTTTGAATAAATAAAAATAATCATTCAGTAAAAATACACTAAAATACGGGGTGTTACAGTATAAAAGCTTGCCTTAGCATAAAAACTCACTTTTGTCTTTCTATTTCTCTCTACAATCTCTCTTTCTTTTTCCTCTCATGGCTCCACTTTTTTTTCTTGACTCTCAACCACCTCTCTATTTTCTTTTTCACTCTCTCTTTCTCTTGATATTTCGGTATCATTCTTTGTTTGCCTCTCACTCTCTTTTTCCTTTTCACTTTCTTTTTTCTTTCACTCTCCTATTTTTTTGAACTCTCAGCCTCACAATTGTTTTTCAACTCATTCTCTACTTTTTTTTAGGTTTCAACCTTACCCTCATCTTTTTTTTTTCTCTCTCTCTCTTTCTCCATTTCGGTCTTACTATTTCTTTTTTCCTCAATCTCATCCTCACTTTTACTCCCTCCTTTTTTTTATTATTATTATTATCAATCTCACTTTTCAGCTTTGGTTGGTCCTCATAGACCTGTGTTGGAGTTAAAGGAGCAAGTTTGATTATTTTTTCATCATTTTCAAAACTATAAATGTTCTTTAACCAATCATGGACCAGTTTTCTATCATACTGCCACGACTTCCCCAACAAAATATGGTCAGCATGCATAGGCACTACATCACAAAGCACCACATCCTGATATTTTCCAATTGAAAAATAAACTAGCACTTACTTATTTACCCTAACCTTCTCACAATCACACATTGCAACTTGTATGGTCTAGGTGTTTCAAGATAGGTAAACTCAATTTCTCAATTAAAGTAGTGCTAGCCAAATTAATACAACTCCTCCCATAAATGATCATACTACATACCATGTTGTTGATGTGACATCTAGTATGAAAAATGTTCTATCTTCGTTACTCTGTATCATCTATCCTAATTTGTGCATTAAGAGCACGCCTAGCAACAAGAGACTCATCATATTCTTCATTCTTACACTTATATTCAATACTAGGCTCACGCCTCCTCCTATCTCTCATACCTTGCAGATTTTTAATCACTACTTCTTAATGATCATTATATCCTTCACTTCACTCAACACAAAGTTCAACTGCTTAAACTGTTGTTGGATGACTTGAAACATAAATGATGAGTTATCTGCCATCCCTTTTGGTGATGAGTCAGTCCAACGAGATATTGTAATGTACTGCACAAAAAGAATGTTAGTAGAAAACCTCACACACTCCCTTACGTGTTTATATTCAAATAATGGCACTCCACTCATGTTTTACTATTAATTGACTTTTTCTCGATAATAGTCTCACACTCTCTTGCCTTTGATCTCAAAAGTTTTCCCGCTCAAGTTCTTTAAGATCTAGTTGAACTAAACCAAGACAATACAACTTTATTTTATTCCAACCAGTAATATAGATCCAAGAAACAAGAATAAGAAACAATGAAAGAATAAAATGACACGAAACTCAAAAAATTTATACGAAGGAAATAATAATTATAAAACTAGATACCAACTAGAAAGATGTATTCAACCCATTTGATGATAAAGATCAATCAACAAATGTGTTTATTTCTCTTAGTTGTAACTATGTAGCAACCTTTGAATATGCTACATTTTCTTTTCTGCTTCTTCTTTTTTTCAAATTTTCTTTTCTTTTATTTTCTAATTCAATCACAAATAGCAATATTCAATTGTGAAAATCAAGTAATTGAATTCAAGAACACAAGAATTGACAATGAAGTAGAAGAGAAACAATGAAACGATACTCCAAGCAATTAACAAACTTAGAGATGCAAAAAATCCTAGAATTTTGAAACCCTAGGTGATGCAAATTTCAGCCAAACTAAAAACCTTAAGAATTTCGGCAGCCTACTTTTTTTTTTTGCACCCCTGGAATAATGAAACCCTAGAATTAAATTTAATGATTTAAGAATTAAAAAATAGAATCAGACCTAATTGGGAACCGAGCTCTGATACCAAATGATGTGAACCCCAATCGACTCGCTTTGAGACCCAACAACATTATTGGAAAATTCAACCCAATAAAGTCAAAATCAAGTCAAAGGATGGAGAATCTAGACTCGTTGAAAACTTGTTTCAAGAACCTATATTATGTTAAAATATAGACCCGTTGAAAAACTTGTCTCAAAAACCCAAAGTACAAGGAGGAACGCCACAAAGATTGTGCTTTATCGTTAATAAGTTCAAAAGTTCAATCAAGAACAAGAGAAATAAACTCAACTCACAATGAATAAATTCATCAAATTTCATAAACTTCTTATGAGGCTACAAAAAGTATTTAAACCCAACAACAATATTGAAAAATTCAACCCAAGAAAGCCAAAATTAAGTCAAAGGATAGAGAATCTAGACCCGTTGAGAACTCGTTTCAAGAATTTAGATTATATTAAAATCTAGATCCATAGATGAACCTGTCTCAAGAAACTAGATTATAAGGAGGAATGTCACAAAGGTTGTGATTTACTTTTGATAAATTTAAAAGTTCAATAAAGAACAAAAGGAGTAAACTCAACTCACAATGAATAAATTTATCAAACTTCATAAACTTCTAAAAATGAGGTTACAAAAAGTATTTAAACCAAAATCTAATTAAAACCCTAGCTAAAATAAAGCTTTTTCTTCCAAAAATACTCCTAGATGAATAGTGACGCGGCTATAGTAACTCACTATAGTACCTCTTTAAACCCTAGTTTCTAAAAAGTAACTTTCCAAATAAACCATTGGTCAAAATACAAGGTCTTTCCAAAAACTCTAGTTCATAAGAAATAAGACATGTGGGTCAAGCATCCTCAAACTTGATTATTCTATACTAATTCCTATAACTAATAAAATAAATCATTTAAATGAAATAAACAAATCCAATGCCTTCAATCACATAAACATAACAATAGGCCCTAATTTATGTTGCACTATTTTATAGCTTGTATCAAGTGGATGATTACTGAGTCTCATTCTCTCAAGTCCATCTTGAATATTCGGCTCTTGCTAGAATCGTCCCAAGTGGATTACACCAGTCCTTACATTGCTTCCTTACACTTCTTAACTCCTGATCTTGTGATTGCTCCATCTAAAACTTACAAAAGATCTTTAAGACTTGATCTACTTGGTGTCCATCAATGATGCTTGTCACATTTGCAAGTATCACATGTAGGGAAAAAATTTATCTTCCAAGCAATCACAACTAGAGCAAAAGTGCTTGCCACTCAGACAAGCACAACATAGGCAAAATCTTTGTACCCTAGGCGGGCACCACCGGAAGTAAAGTGCTTGCCACCCAAGTGATACTATGGATATATCCATGGCCAATATCGACACACGGAGTTGCACTTAAAAATAGACTGACATTTGAGTATGCTCATCCGTTTTATAGGCCCAGTGTAGTAACAAGTGCAATTCTCCATGTCCAGTCAAGTATTTGAACTAATTTTGTGGTTCGGGTCAGTGAATGTCACATCGTATCTACTTATATATAAAGTGCGAAGAGGTTTGTAACAGTATTTTCGTCTAACATTTTTTTTCCAATTTTACCCTTACTTTTATTCCAAAATCTCGGTTTTGCCACTGACATTCTTCCCATTTTACCCTTGGTTCTCTCGCCCGCAAGCCCCTCCTTCCCTCTCCCCCGTCCGTTTCTTCATCTGCTACGGTGCACCGTCGCACACCGTCGTACTCGACACCGACGCTCTCATTCTCTTCCCCTCCGACCGGCGTCCATTCCCTTCCAATCTCAGCCCCTCTCGTGCCGTCGTTGACAGCCACGAACGAATCCAAGCCGCGGCCCGTCCGATTCTTCGTCGCCTCCAGTGCGCCGCCGCACGCCGGCGTGGCTAATGCCGCCCCATCCATTCTCTTCCCCTCCGTCCGGCGTTCCTCCCCTTCCAATATCAGCTTCTATAGTGCCGCCGTTAACCGCCACGACGAATCCAAGCCGCGGCTCTCTTCTTTTTTTTTTTTTTTATAATTAATTTTTTTTTAATTTAATTTAATTGTTTTTATAGGGGCAGCTATGTC
>NW_023354586.1:0-711 GCF_001411555.2 Juglans regia
TATCTCAAAATTTTTTATAATTTTCTTTTCAATCATTACTCAAACACAAATAATTTTAAATTTTAAATATAATCACTACATAATCATTGCAACTTTTTCTAACTTCCAAACAAAATATAAAAAATAATACTATTTTTTCAAATTTTAAAATAAAAATAATATCATATTTTAATTTTATAATATTTTTATTCAATTTTTTTCTCTTATTTTTTTAAACTTAATAAAATATTATAATTTAAACTACTTCACTACTATTCACATAATTCTCAGACGTATCGGGACAACTACAATCATTGAGCATTAGGTCAATACAGCTTGTATTGGCCCATTTAGCTTTCCCAATTCCTTATGTGCGTGCATATTTAAGGAAAAAAATGCTACTATGCCTTTTATTTTATTTTCATTTTGATTGTTCATGTATTTATTTTATTTTTTTTACATTTTATTCGTTTATTTATGAGAAAAAATATTTATAATTGTGAATTGTGTAATTACTGTATAATTGTTTTTAAAAAAATCATTAAACATGAATCTACATGAAAAAAATTAATTTTTTAACATTGAACCACGCTCTTTTTCAAAACGATTACTCGACGTTTATGTACTTTACAGTTCAATGTAGAATTACTCCTTATTTATTGATTATGAAAATAACTATTAATATGTTAGAATTTTTTTTATATATTTTTTAAAATATTTAAAAATATGAAT
>NW_023354587.1:0-1599 GCF_001411555.2 Juglans regia
TCAGAGAGCACTGAAAAAATACATAATCTTTTATTCATATGTTGCTTTCACGTTTTTTCATTATTAAAGTAAACTTCATATATTTTGGAGACCCTACAAATATTATAATTGTATAAAATCATTTTATCTAAATGATTTTAGTTAATGAAGAATATTATGAGATTTAAATTATGTTAAAAACTTTAATTATTTAGATTGTTTTACTCTCTTATAAATATTTAGCAAAACTTTATCATTTATTTAATGATGAGATATTAGTATTTTATCAATTAAAGTTGATTTTAAATATTTGATATGATATTTACATTTTAATTATCTATTTTAAGTTAGTTTATTTTCAGTATTTTGACCTCCATCGTTTGATTAAATTTGGAGACTCAAGATGAAGGGTTGAGATTTAAAGCCCCAAACCCTAGCTTTTCTCCTCACTTTTCCCTCTTCCCTCTCTCTCTTCCCTCCCTCCAGCCGCACGCCCCTCTCCCTCTCGATCTCTATTCTCCTCGGCTCTTCCCAACACTGCTGGCAGCCATTGTCGCGCCACCACTTAGCCCAGTCACCGATGACCTTCCCCACGCCGATTTCCTCCCCACAAACCCTTCTCTCTCTCTCTCTCTCTCTCTCTCTCTCTCTCTCTCTCTCTCTCTCTCTCTCTCTCTCTCTCCGCAATAGGACGAAGCCCGTAGCCCTCTCTCTTCCTCTCCCTTTGATTTCCCTTCACTGCATCGCCATGAGTAGCTCCTCCCACGAGCTTCAACGACCACATCTTCCCCACGATGCAACTCCCAAATCTGCCTCCCTCTCTTATGAAGTCTTTCTCTATCTCACGAATTCTTGTCGTCGCATGGCCTAAATCAGTCGCCTATAGCCCACGACTCCACCACCAACCCTCCATGGCACCTCCCCTGCTCCTCCATCCCCAGTCGAGCCTTTACCTCTCCCATGCTCTATTGTAACCCATGGCCTAGCCCTTAGAATCCCAGTGCCACCGTGCTCCTCCCTTACCGCCACCACATGGTCACCACGAGAATTTATGTGTGGTCTGAAATTCTTCAAAACTAGATGGACAAAAACATAATGAGACCAAGCTAGACAGAGGGACATAAATGAAAAAAGTGAGATAAAAAATGTCAAACATGAATTACTATTCATTATGGTTCATCTCATATAGATACTGTTAAAATATAAGGGATATGAGTTATGTTACATATATATTTTTTTGTATATTTTTTACGTATTCTATTGATGTGATTGATTAGAATAATTATTTTATATTAAAAAAATAATATAACTAATCATATTAATAAAATATATAAAAAATATATAAAAATTACTACATATAAGATTATATATATATATATATATATTTATATCTCACTCATTTTGAGGGCCAGGAAGTGGCTTCAGTACTTTCATGCTATTATACGATGGTGGGACTACGGGAACATTAATGACCAGTCAATTGGACTTTTCACGTGATTTTTTCTTTTTTCCTTTTTCTTTTTGGCATAAACCGTTTATAACAAAGCAAGCACAAAAACTCGTTTGACACAAAAAAAGAAAAAAGAAAATAGTCCAAAAGCTGCATGGAACATTGGAACC
>NW_023354588.1:0-507 GCF_001411555.2 Juglans regia
TGTTATTTTTCTATGTATCATTTACGTTTTCTGTTATTTTTTTATTTTATGTTAATAATAAATAAAAAAATTGTCTTTTAGATATTTTATCTATAGAGTGAAAGTCTTCTCCTCTTTTAGAGGGTGAAGTTTAAAATCTCTACTTTAAACGGAGTGTAGTCTTTTAGACGATTTATCTGTACAGAATTATAAAAGTTAAGACCATATCAGTCACAGAGAAATTTATGTACTGGTAGAGCTCCAACCGTAAATAATTGGCTTGTAATCTAGATTTTTTTCTATATGAATCAGTCATAGCTGTAACTTCACTTTCATGAATGAATTAAGTCTATTTTCTATAAAAAAAAAAAGTGAGTGCTTAGTTAAGGATTTTCTTAAGGATTTTCATAACATTACCACGTCATTTATATTTTTTAGTAATTAATACTTAAATAATAATTTTTATACTATCGGTTAATCTATATTTCCTTACCATTTAATAATTTTTCTTACTTAATAAAAAAAAAT
>NW_023354589.1:0-2730 GCF_001411555.2 Juglans regia
TCAACTCCATAGAGAACTCTGTCTAAAACCAGGAACTTGGAATTAATGAAGTGTCTGACAAAGAAGGAAGCAAAGCATAATGAGATTGTGAAAGAGAAGAAGTGGGAGGTGGGAGAGTGGTTGTAGTTGGGGTACTGAAGTTGGGGGGATGAGAGAGCTACCCCAATTGCAGAAGATAAGCAAAAGGACACTAAGATGGAAGCCCAATCCATATTAGGGTTTCCTACTTCCAGACCAAGTACTGGCTGATCAGCAACTGTTGCAGCGGCTTCTATGTCAACAGCTGGAGGAGGTCGCTGCGGCTGTTGGGGGTGAATTAATCTCTGAAAAGTTAACAGTGGTTGCGTGTAAATCCAGTGGAAAAAAAACTCTGGGAAGCCATGTATTATGGTGATCATTTTTGCACTTTCTTGTCTCAATGACAGGATGGGCACTTGTACAGATCAGGGAGAAAAATATCTTGTTAAATAGTACTCGAGAGACAACGATTCACAAACGAAGACGATAATTATATATAATAATAACAATAATAATAATAATAATAGAAAATAAACTACAGACACCAACGTCGCCGCAATATAACGAGGCCTGCCTCATGTGGGTGATGAAATTATGAACGGATAGAGTTCATATATAATATTACACGACGTGGTTTCCTACTTCCAGACCAAGTAATGGCTGATGATCAGCAACTATTGCAGCAGCGGCTGTTGGATTAATTACAGCCGCTGCTGCAACAGTTGCTGATCATCAGCCATTGGAAAAAAAACTCTGGGAAGCCATGCATGTATTATGGTCATTTTTGGGGATGGCTAATATGAAGGCTGGAGCTGCTGGGATTATTCCTAGAGCATTGTCATTGGCTTTGTCAAATTCATCTTTAAAATTTAACAAATATCACTTTTTTTTACATTTAACTTTTTCATTTAAATTCAAACCCCACATTAGATTAGCCATTTACTCTTTATATAATAATAAAATATTATTAATTTAATAATTTTTTATTTAATTTATTTGTATCACATTTTATAATTCTACCAATTTAATATTAATAATAATTATATTCTAATTAAATTAAATTAATATTTATTACATTTATTAAATATTAATAATTATTATATTCTAATTAAATTAATATTAATATTTATCACATTTATTAAATATTAAATTAATATTAAATATTAATATTCATAATAACTATATTATAATTAACTTATCATTATAATTAACTTAATAATTAATATCCTAATTAATATTAACTAATTAATTTATTTTTATCACATTTTATATTTAATAATAATAAATCGAACCAAATTTCTTAATTACAAAAAATACTTACATATTTTGTGAGAAGAATGAGAATTAAATATTTTAATATTTGGCTAAATTACTGTTTACCTACAAATTTAGAAAATCACTGTAACAGAAGTTTAAAATTTTATAAAAATGCTCAATCTAATATGGTGGTTTTTTGACACATATTGATTAAAGTTTAGTTATAATTGAATTTTGGCCAAATCGATGAGGATACTATGAGGGTGCACTTTCTTTCCTCGATGTCATGGGCACTTGTTCAGGGGGAGAAAAATAGCCTATTAAATTTGAGTAATGCTACACAATCTCTCCAACTTCTACACACCACTTTTTTTTTAAATTTTTAAATTTTTTAATATTTTTTTGAGTTTATTCTTTTTAAAATAATTTTATTTTTCTATTCATTATTTATATATTAAAAATTTGATGAAAGAAAAAAATAATAAAATTTAAAAAATATGTGATGTGTAGATGATGGAAGGTTGCGTAGATTTTTTGGTTAAATATTAGTACTCGTGAACGACGATCAAATCAGAAGCACCAGGGTTTTGTCGGTCTGGGTTAATGTTTTGTTCAATGTTTGGTTCACAAACGAAGGCAAAATAATTATAATAATAACAATAATAATAATAGAATTATTTTAGATGCAGTCTCCGACTCTCCCCTCCCGTTGAGGCTTTCGTGCGAAGAAGTGAAACGGTTTTGTCGGTCTGGGTTTTTTTGGTGTCCAGTTTTGGTTTCCTTTTTAGTGATGGAAATGTCAATCATGTCAAACATGTCTGCATTTCTTAGTCCCAATTCCAGGCTTCCAACGCTATCGTTCGCGTCTGTCTTCCGTGGATGTCGTCATATATATACATGGCCTAGTTTGTATATGCATCTGATATGAGACGATAAGAGATTTTTTAGATATGTATAAATAATATTGAGATATGTAAATTAAGATGAAATGAGATTAATTTTAAAAATATATGTATTTATTTATAGAGATAAAATGAGATTATTTTTAACTTTTTTATAATATTTGATAGAGTGGGACCTAGCAAGCATTGTTTTGTTGAAATGGATAATATTTTAATTAAGGAAAACCCCATGTGATAGGGCAGCCGAATTTGCATCCATGCACGGGCGTTCACACCAAAGTTTTGACTGCCGTACTGGATGTCGTCCCGATCATGATAGTTAAACGAAATATTTTAATATTAATATTATTTTGAGATAATTGATATATAAATAAATTATATATATAAATATATATATATATCATATTTAAAAATAATAATCTACATATAAATAAATTATATATAAATATATATATAAATTATAAATAACATATTCTGAATTGGAAGTCAAAAAATAGTTTGTAATTTGAAAAAATAAAAAAAACAATTAAAAATCAAAATATCGACCGGTACA
>NW_023354590.1:0-525 GCF_001411555.2 Juglans regia
AATTATATAGCTATATTAATATATAAGTTTATAACTAATACTAATAGTCTAATATACACTATAGTTATAGTTATACTAATATATAACTAAATCATTATAGTCTATTAAATGTATAACAGATTTTAGTAGTGCAGATTTTATATTACAGATTTTAGTATTACAGATTTTATATTACATATTTTAGTATTACAAATTTTAGTAGTGCAGATTTTGTAATAGGAATATACTATTAGAACAGAATTTTTGAAGCAATTTTTTTTTTTATTAACAAATTTTTACTTTTTAATGACAAACTTACATTTTAAAAAATTGAAAAACTAGACCGGACTATATCAAAAACTGGTAAAATTGGAGATAGCCATTTAAGAAGATAATCGATACGTAATCGATTTTAAAAAATATAAAATTAATACATACCGATTTGATCCTAAATTTTATCCAAAATAAAGCTAGACCGAACCGATTAAACGAAGAAAACTTGGTAGCTACGGATTCAATCGAAGAAACACAAAAATCGGTAGCGCA
>NW_023354591.1:0-454 GCF_001411555.2 Juglans regia
GTATGTCTGTCATAACAGTGATCGTTGAATTGGTTGTATTTTTGTGTCCTCTGTTCGGAATCGAATCTTTTGTTTTTTTTTTTCCTCCTTGGCCAACTGTTTGTATTTTCTTTTGGAACTTAAGAGGTTTGGATAGAGAGAATGGTGCAGGGAGGGAGAGGGAGGAATCTGATTTGGCTTAGATGGAGTGAAGGATTACAGAAAGGTTTTACTTTTTTTCTCTGACTTTTTTTTTAGAATCTGCCAGGTGGCCTTTGCAATATAATTCTGTAGTGTGTTTTCGGTATGGAAAACTCTATACACCATCTCACTTTCATCCCACTATACAAGATGTGACATATTTATTATCATTGGATGATCTTTTATTAAATAATTTTTTATCATCTAATGGTGATATAGATGCCACATCTTACAAAGTAGGATAGTAGTGTGGTGTATAGTATTACTCTTTCGG
>NW_023354592.1:0-444 GCF_001411555.2 Juglans regia
TAATTTAATTTAGTAAAATAATTTAATGAGAATACAAGTCTATGTACCAAGTCTGGTTTGGATAGTGAAACCATTTCAACTGATTTCATATTATCAAATTATTACAACTTTCTAAAGTTTCAAATAAAATATAATAAATAATTTAATTTTTTTAAATTTTAAAAAATAATAATATATTATAATATTTTTTTTAATTTTTAACTCTCATCTCATCCCATTCAATCTTACTATTCAAATTAGGCCTTAAGAGTTATCCACGTAAAACAGGCCCAAAATGTTTTAAACCAACGTAAACACGAGCCCAACACAATACTAACCAAACGTAAAAACAAGCCCAAACTTCATTATCCCATGGCCTACAAATTAGGGAGCACAGTTATGCTTGAAATGTGAGATGAGATAAAGTTTTTTGAAATTTTTGAGAATAGTATTAAAATTTATGAT
>NW_023354593.1:0-260 GCF_001411555.2 Juglans regia
CGGTGCATTAGTGCTGGTATGATCGCACCCATCAAACTAATTACTTAAAATTCATATAATCCTTGAGCGACATACTAGCGTCCTTCCGATCCCAATCCAAACGGAGAACTGATCCAAACCCATAGCTACGCGATGGGCAGTGCGAGATTTTCTCAAAAATCCACCCCCGAGTGGTCCTTCTTGTCAATTTATCTCGCAAGGCGGAGAAAACAAAAACGAGGGGTGCAACACGAGGACTTCCCAGGAGGTCACCCATCCTA
>NW_023354594.1:0-3654 GCF_001411555.2 Juglans regia
CCTTGCCTTAAGGTAGTTCCGCCCTAGACTCAGCAATGGGCAAGTTCGATTCGTTTTCCGTTCAAACACGTTCGAATGTATTAACCTGTTCGTCTAAACACTATTTTATCCGTTCGAACAGTCTGACCCAAACAAGATGTTGTCCGTTCGACCACAATTTTTTTCGTTCGACCATTATAGTGTCTGTTCGGCCACTATAGTGTCTGTTCGATGCAGTAGAGTCCGTTTGAACCAATTAGTTTATATTAACTTATTAATTTATTATCATCATTTTATTTTGTTGTTCTATCAATTAATTTATTAAATTACTATTACTATATAATTTAGTGAATATTTGCTCATATTATATTTTATCACAAATGTTGAAGATATATTTATTTTTTAAATTTCATGTTCATAATAATGTCTTATAGGGGCCCGTAAACGTGGCAGATCAGGCGAACCTTCCATCCAAACAGTTCGAGAGCAGACTGTTTTACTGGAGCAGCAGGTAAAACTGTCTGATTTTGTGACTTTTATATGGGAGGGTCATTCCCTCCCATAAGTATTCAACGATCGTGGTTGGGCACCAATCCTAGATCAGCTAGAATAAGCAATGGAGCTCATTTCCTAAATTGACATCGTCGCTGAGTTCTATAAAGAGTTCGGTGGTGCCAGCCCAAACAATTGAAGGGCATACAAGACATCTGTCCTAGAAGCTCCTGTTATATTTTCAGCGGATGAACTCGTTGCATATCTCGGTGTTCCTAAACTGATCGATGTCTATCCGAGCGTGCTGCCTAGAGAGTCTGATCCTTCAGGTGATGCGAAGACGGCTCAGGACGAGAGAGCAGTTTACACAGATAAGGTCGATACCCTCGTTGATCATGAGGTCAGAGACTTGATTGTTGGTCCAGATGCTCCAGTGTAGGATGGGAAGAAGAGCATTTGGCAGGCAGATTTATCTTCTTTCTTCAAGATAATGAATCTGATAATCGCCAACAATATTGACCATCGGTAACACAAGACCGAGGTTGGCATGGATCAAGCAAAATTTATGATACAGGTCGCTCACGGCATTCCTGTAGACATTGGTATATTACGACAGATATACTGTCATTCGAGATCCTGATCACTCAATTTTTGTTATATTTCAGGGTCGTGCCAGATGTTATCGAGCGTGCACAGGCGTTGACGGACCAATCAACAACACCACCCTGTCACGAAGCACGAGACACTCAAGACTTCATTTTTGTGGACTGTTCCTGACTGGGTTGATAGTCAGAGAGATGCACAGTTGGGAGATCCTGGAATATCGGCTAGTGAGGCATCCACACAGGCTGACATCACATCTACTCGCGAGGAGATGGCCAACATACTACGTGCTGAGATCGGCATACACACATGAGCAGTGATCGATGCAGTGCATACTGCCATGTCTGAGTTGCATACAGAGATTACTGCTAGCATCTCTGAGTTACATACAGAGATTAATGCTAGTATCTCTAAGTTACGTACAGAGATTCATGCCAGTAATGCAACTCAAGTCACGCTCAATACTCGACTGACACAGGTAGAGAGACGATTAGCTGCAGTCGAGGATGTGTGCAAAGACCTCACATCACAGTAGTTTCTATCTTTTATTCATATATATTTTTTTGCTTTGGACAGTATCTGGTGTTTTGATAATTTGCTTTAGTTATGAATTAAATCTTTTTGTCTTTTTTTTTGGATTAATTATTTATTTATATTATGTGGTGTAAGGATGATAATATTTATTTAACTAAAAATCTTATTTTACATAAAAGAAATTACTAAAATATTTTTAAATTAATTACATAAAATTAATTTATGAATTCGTAAATATTTTAATTTATAGTAAATCATAATATAATATATATATATACATTTTTTATATTTTGAGTTATGTACAAAGATTAATACTATACGTTCAAATGCATAAATGTGGTGTTCGAATATGTTCGAGCTAAATATGTGCCGTTCGAACGGTCAAAAAACCTTCTCGCCAGATTTTACCACCAAATCTATCCTGTTCGAACAACACAATTGCAGTTCGAATGGTTTTGAACTTTTCCCGACAAAATAAATTACTTTCCCTCCAAGATTTGTTTGTTCGAACAGATTTTTGTCGTTCGAACGGATGTGACTTTTTGATACGATCTAATTCGTCACTTCGACAGGATATTAAGACGTTCGAACGGTTTTGTAAAGTCATCCATTATTTTTAGACGAAATTTAAATTGTCTCCAATACTTACTTTTAGGGACAAAATTCAGTTCGTCCCTAAAACTAAAATTTATTGTAGTACCACATGCTAGTTATGAAATTATTAAATCTTATCGACTAATTATTGTACAAATTATAAAATATAACTATGAAGTATATTCAATATATAGACATAATAAGTAATTAAGCTACATATTATATATTTAATTATAAACGTGTTATGCTTATATTATTTGCTAATACACATATATATATGTATAGATATATAGGTACATGTATATATTTATCAATATATTAATGAGTTTTAATTGAGTCGTGCTAACGAGTCGCCTAGGGCATAAACAAGCAAACTTTAATGAGTTTTAGCCGAGTCGAGTCCAGTTTTGTCGGGTATATGTTATTTATTAATTGAGCGAGTATTTGCTTTTACGAGCAAGCTTTTTTTTTTGCACGAGTTGAGTTCAATTTGAGTTTAACTAGGCTAGTATCGAGCAAGCTATCCAACAAACTAATTCATTTAAAGCCCTAGCAGCAGTCTTTTTTAAGTTTTTTTGGGAAGTAGCCGTTGGGGAGAAAGGCCGCTTTTAAGATTCGGACCTTTCGTTTCGGTAAGAAAAAAGGAAACTTAGCCCTAATTTGGATTATGAGTTGAGATGAGATGAGTTGAGAAGGTTTATGAATAGTAATTAGATATTTGAATTGATCAGATGAGATGAATTAGAAATTGTTTGAGTTAAAATATTTTATGAGATTTTGGAAAAGAGCAGAGAAAAAAAAATTATAAAATTAAAATATTGTTAGAATATAAATTTTAATATTATTTTTTTTTAAATTTGAAAAAGTTTTAATAATCATGATTAGATGAAAAAGTTGAAGATTTGAAATTGAAATATTTATATTTATAGTGTTTGTATATTAAGATGAGATGAAAACATCACTCTATCCAAGTCAGACCTAATAGTCGACAGCTTTGAGCAGTGCCACCAACTAGAAATAACCGGATCTCCTAGTCGAAGCTCCAATAGCGGAATGGATATAGAAGTCCCAAGCGAGATTCATAATATATAAATATATATATAAAGAAATAATAGTTGTAATCATACGTGCGCAAGTGCCATACAATTGCTTTGAAAAAATTGAATAAATACGAGACTCACATGAAAAGAAATTAATTTTTTAATAGTAGACCTCACTATTTTTCAAAGTGATTGCACGGTCCTTACGCACTCTACGATTGTATATAGCATTACTCATATATATATATATATATACACACTAAATTTATTTTAATCAGATAATACTAGCACTCAAGCCCAAGTGAAATCTCTTGTAATGCCTGAATTTTCAATTGCATGCCTTTATATTCATCACTGTCAGGGTTAGGTATTTCAATGCCTGCGCCATGTAATATTTTCTTTTTTTTTTTTT
>NW_023354595.1:0-229 GCF_001411555.2 Juglans regia
TAAAAGGTCTTTTTTTTTCCTCTACCTACCACGGGAGGGAGGCCGAGATACCTGTCGTATTGTTGGTGACGATTTACCCCCCAAAAACTGAGAATCTCATGTTGTTTTTGATAGAGGACATTCTTACTAAACACCATAGAAGTTTTATCTTTATTAACTCTTTGACCCGATGCCTTTTCATAGGTTTCCAGAAGGACTTGAAAAGCCATAAACCTTCAAAGATGAGGTG
>NW_023354596.1:0-3998 GCF_001411555.2 Juglans regia
GCAACCATCAAACAGCCATGGTCTTCCTCCAAGGATTCTATTTTTATCGGCATGAGTTTCAAAAGAGAGGATAAAAACATTCGAACTCACCTCCTTAAACTTGGCAGGTTTGCTCAACCTCCAAATTTTAGCCATCATCGACTCCACCACCTTACTGCTGATATGTCTCTCTGAACAAAACTTCCCCACTAAGCATTTCTCCCCTTTCCTTAGGGCTTCTGAAAAAGTCTCCTCTTCTAACACTATTTCGTCTCCCTTTTCTTCATTTAGACGAAGATTTCCCTACATTTCTTGCATATTCTCCATTTCCCTTAACCACAGAGGGAATCACACTCGGTTTCGACTTTGCTGTCGTAACCAAACTCCTACGTCGAAGAGATTTCTACCACCAGCTCTGTTTTCCTTGGAGAGAAAAAAAGAGCGGGGACTCCTCCCTTGTAAATTTCAAAACCATTTATTGTAATATATAAGACCCTGCATTAATTTTGTAAGTAAGTTAATTCGTTGTTTTATATATGCTGATCACTAGGGGTGTAACCGGTCCAGTCCGGTCCGGTTTTGGATAAAATCTAGGACCGAACCGGTATGTACCGGTTTTGTATTTTTTAAAACCGATTACGCACCGGTTACCCTCCTAAACTGGTACTTCCGGTTTTACCGGTTTTCGGTCCGGTCCGGTCCGGTTTTCCGATTTTTTTAAAATGTAAATTTCACAATTTGTCATTAAAAATTTGTTTATAAAAAAAAATTGATTTAAAAAAAAACTGTTTTAGCTTTTATTAATATATTAGACTATATAATAGTATTAATATTATACTATTGGTATAGTTATAAGTTATATATTAGTATTAGTTATAAACTTTTAGTAATTTAGTATTAACATTTTATGTAATAATTTATAAATTATAATAAGAAATTATTTCATATTTGAATATATATGTTATATATAAAATTTCACATAAAAATTTATAATTATACATTATATATAAAACTTATATATATTAATATTTAATATATATATATATAATATTTTGTATAAAACTTATATATAAAAATATTATTTTTTATTTTTTTTAATCAACCGGTCCGGTTCGGTTCGGTCCGGTCCAAAAAATCCCGGAACCGGACCGGAGCCGGCCAGTTTTTACTTTTTAAAAACCGGATCCGGACCGGACTGGTTCAAAACCGGTAAAACCAATCCGGTCCGATCCGGTTTTTCGGTTTGAGTTTACACCCCTACTGATCACCTAGGAATATGGTCTAATTAATACACCTTGAGAATCTAAAAGTGGTCCCATATATATATTAGTTAATTAGATGAGGTGATCAACTTGTTAATTCTCCCGTTTTGAAAAATCAGAATCCTACGCGGTCCTAACGCCCTAATTTATATGTATATATATATATATATATATATATATACACACTAGAAAACAGTTTTGGATGCGTTTACCCAGGAGTGCATTTGATATAATGATTTAAATAAATAAAAAATAAATTAGTAGCTTATTTATCTGAAAAAAAAAAATACAAGGTTAAAGAAAGATAAAAACTTAAGATGAAAAAAAATCTAAACTTCAGCAAAGTATGAGCATTGGTCTGTATCCATATTTGATTATCTATTTATTCTCTATATAATAATAAAATATTATTAATTTTTTATTTAAAAAAATTGAAACAAAAAGAAATGAAAATGAGTACATTGTCAGAATAAAAAGTACATGGAAATAGACGTCAATTCATGTACACCACCGGACTATTAAGAGCCTTTTGATAAAATATGATATTTTTTTAAATTCTACAATGAAACTACACGTCAAATGGTTAAGAATTTTAAAAGCTTTTAATAAAACAAGACTTAACGAAAAAATAATAAAAATTAACAAAAAAATAATAAAAATTATTATTTATAATTAGATAGACACTTATTATAATAAATTATATATATATTTATATGGACCACTTTTTGCATTTCCAAGGTATTAATTCTCCCGCTTTGAAAAATCAGAATCCTAGGCGGTCCAAACGACTTATATATAGTTAACTATGAGTAATTTAATTATTGTTGTTTTATCCAAATAATAACAGAGCTGCTACGTACAGTCGGTTTCGCGCACCCTTGCGCACCCAGATTGACGCAGTGGCTGCAACTTGTTTTATTAAAATAAATAAAAATTACATTGAGAAGAGACTATCAGACTACTGATGTAAACTTTTGAAAAACTCGGTTCCATTTTTCTCCGGCATTCAGCTTGGTTCATTATACTGCAGTTGGACTTGAGCGCTTCAATGTCAGAAAAAAGTTGAGAGTGGTTGATTTACTCTGCAAACCCATTAAGGCTCCCGTAAACCTTCTTGCCCAGCTCAAAGTAGTGTTGGGGAGACCGATGAAGATGACGACGACGGACCTTTTTTCGACTTGGGAAGACCAGCAGAACATCAACAAGTTTGGAAGATTAAACAACCGCTTTAACGAGCTCGAGGATGAGATCAAAATCGCCCAGGAAACAAATAATAATCTGGAGGATGCTAGCAACAAATTGATTCTCACTGATGAGGAGGTGGTTCGTTTCCTAATGGGGGAAGTCTTTACCCATGCCCCGAAAGAAATGGAGTAGGATAGAACAGATGAACTCTCTGAGCTGTTTGTTGTCTCTGTGCTTGTGCTTGTGCCTTTATAGCCATTGCGCATTAGCGGATTGCCGACCTTCAAAGACCAAAATGGCGGACAAGGCAATAACCATCAGAACTAGGAAGTTCATGACCAACAAGCTCCTCTCCTGAAAGCAATTCGTCATCGATGTCCTTCATCCAGAAAGGCCCAATTTTTCCAAGACCGAGTTAAAGGAGAAGCTGGCAAGGATGTACGAAGTAAAAGACCCAAACTCAATCTTTGTTTTCAAGTTTCGAACTCATTTTGGAGGTGAAAAATCAATTGATTTTGGGTTGATTTTTTATTCTGTTGAGAAAGCAAAAAAAAAATCAACCCAAGTACAGGCTCATCAAAATGGACTTGATACCAAGTAGAAAAGTCAAGGAAGCAGCTAAGGGTGAAAGTCTAGATTCAGATGAAGAACAAGACTAAGGAGACGCTTGGATTCGCAGGACATCTCAGCTCATCTCAACTCATCTCACTACTATTCATTACTATTCATCAAGTTTAATTTATAAATCTCATTACTATTCATAATTCATCTCATTACTATTCACAATCAATTTCAATTCATCTCAACTCATCTCAAGTCATCTTCGAATCCAAACGTCTCCTAAGAAAATCCGTGGGGTGAAGAAGTCTAGCTTCAGATGCTGCCAAGGGTGGAAGAATAAGAAAATGAGTTTTCATTTTGTGGGTCTCATGCCTGACAGGTGCGCAATGTCGCTTGCGTTTAGAGTTTTTCTTTTTAGAAATACGTCTATTTGTAGTGATGTAAGTCGTGTCTTCCTTCTCACGATTGATGTTAACTTGTCCGATGCATTCTCAGCTGTACTATCTTTCCATGAACGTAGCATTCAGGATTTCTCATACCCCACTCTCAGGTCATATTTGGCCAAAAAGGGGGACTCAGTCTATCGTATTCTTGTAGCATTCCACAAGAGTGCACTTATGAAAGTATTTTGGTGAGGTTGTTTCCGTTGTCCATAAAAGTTTCCTAATTTGTTGCAGACAAAGTACAAACAATATCCAATTTCCTAGTTGTTTGGTGTTTTTCAAGTGCTGTTGTGGGATATTTTTGGATGTCCCACCCCCATTGTATTCTTGCTGGCACATGCATAGATGTAAGGCCTTTCTATGTATTTTCTAGGCAGGTCTAATTAATTTGGGACAAGACATTTACAGCTTAAGGCTTCCTTCTGCCACGCCACTTAATTGTAAATACAAGAAAGAATCCAAAAGGATGCTTTACTGTAATTGGAACTAATCGTATGTTATTACATAAACTAGCAGCAACGCGCGCAGATCATGTGTGGTGGAAACAAATACACACGCGCGTCTCTAT
>NW_023354597.1:0-949 GCF_001411555.2 Juglans regia
GTGGTCAGATACGGATTACAGATGTAGAGTTGGTATTTATAAATAAGGTAATGCTACACAAATTTTCCAACCTCCACACACCATCTTTTTTTTAAATCTTTATATTTTTTTCTTTCATCAAATTTATGGTGTGTGAAAGATAGGAGGCTGCTTAGATTTTTTCTTATAAATATAGAATTGGTGATATAGAAGTCGACTTTTGGCGTATAGTACTATTATATTAAGCAAAAGACTTTGATGCATCATGCATGCATTTTAAGTTTGTCTTGAGAAATCAATTAACCTAAAAAAATATTACTAAATCGAAGAAGAATTAAAGCTGATTTAAAAAACAAAAAACGAAGAATCCACATCAAAAACTTAATTTATTCGATGGATTTAAAAAAGTCTTAAGGATAAGATAATAAAATAATAATTAGAGAAATAATAGTTGCAGTCGTAAGTGATTGCTAATGTGCGTGGCTATGTAATAATGTCACAATAAGAAAAATTAATATTTGTGACGAATTATTTGTAATGAGATAATTATTTATGATGAAAGTAGATTTATTTTAATAAAAAATAATTATTATTTTTTAAATAACTAATCATAAATATATATATATATATATATATATTTTTAAATAATGCCTCATGCATGCATGTGTATATGTACGTTCATTATAAGGCTTGACAAAGTCAAATGTTTCGTGAAAGATTATATATATATAATGGGTAGTGCTACAGCCCCCGCTGGGGGCTCCCGCTGGGAGCTCCCGCTGGGGCTGTAGTATTATTTAATATATATTTTATTTAAATAATTTTTATATAGATTTTTTAATATTTTAAAAAAATAAAATTAAATTAAAATATTATTAAGAAAATATTTTTTTAATCTAAAAGTAAAAAATATATATTAAAAAATATTTTCTTAATTACGAAGTAAAATAAAAAATTATAAAAAAATATT
>NW_023354598.1:0-401 GCF_001411555.2 Juglans regia
ATTGAAAAAAACAAAAAAAACAAAACAACTACTCCCACACGTACACGTGTGGTTCTGTGCTTACAATTGCATGGATGGCTAGAGCAATATTATACAGTCTCTTCAATCTCTATAAATTATATTTTTTAAAATTTTTTAATTTTTTAATATTTTTTTAAAATATTTTTTGAGTTTATTCTTTTTAAAATAATTCAATTCTCCTATTCACTATTCCTATATTCAATATTTGATAAAAAAAAAATAAGAAAAATTGTGTAAATAATAAAAAATTGTGTAAATTTTTCCAACGTATTTAAACAATTTTCAGTTTGTATGAAATAGAAAATTCACATCATAAATACGTGGTTAGATCGAGTTAATTATTATTACAGCCTCCGTGCGTGGACGTAGTACTATCAAGA
>NW_023354599.1:0-227 GCF_001411555.2 Juglans regia
ATCTCTTAGACATTTGTCTGTAGAGAGTATCAGCAATAGTGAAGACCATATCAATCACAAAAGGAAATAGTATATTGGTAGAGCACCAAATGCATTATTTAGATTTATAATGTCATGTTTGATATGAGAATATCTCAGAATGTATCCAGCCATGGATATAAACTTCTTTGATTAAGGAATTATGACAGTTTTCATTCAAAAAAAAATACAACTAGATGGATTTTAAT
>NW_023354600.1:0-4491 GCF_001411555.2 Juglans regia
TACATATATATATATATAGCAGTAGTTTAGGAGTGATGCATGGCTTCATGCTTGGGAGATCAATTAGTAATATAATGTATCAGTTCTGAATATTTTTGCTATTTTAGTGTATGGTCTTGGCCTTTAATTAATGTGGGCGGCATGCATCCCGGGAATCTGATGCTTTTTCAATGGTTTTTTCTTAAATAATTCAAATTATAATATGGCTTTTATGTCATGCTAACATTTAAAATATAGGACTATGACTTTTTGCTTAGCTTGGGCCTGCAAATAATTTTTGGCTTTTTTGGTGACTAGGCCATTAATTTGTCTTATTTGAATCAAATTGAATTAGATAATTCGTATACATTGATGTTGTTGTTCTTAAAGACAAGTTTTATTATCATGTTACACTGGTGATTGTTTTTAGTGACTTAAAATACAAAGTTGGTCGAGATGATCATTTGCTTTAAAGTCAAATTGTTGTATTATATATTTTTTTTAATGATAAGTTCGACATATACAAAGAGATTTTATAAAAATAAATTTATAAATTGATATAATTTTATGTGATATATTAAATTTATCTTACAATAAAAATAAATTTATAATCTGACGTAATATATCAAATTATGTTAATTTATAAATTTATTTTGATAAAAAAAATTTGGTGATCAAAGTAGTTCTCTCTCTTTTAATTAAACTCTTTACTCTTTGTTGTTGTAAAAACCATAATTTCGTTTGTAAACAATTAAAAAACACATCAACACTTGTTAAAAAAAAAAAAACAAACATATCAACACCAACAACAACAGCTCGTGTCAAAAGTGGATAAAAAGAAACATTTTTTTTCCATTTCCCGAGCTTTTGCTCTCAACCAAAAACTCAAATATCCCATCTTCTTCACCCAAGGGGGTGGAGCTTTGGCTCCTTTCTCCCTCCTCTTGTTTGGTTTGTCCAGAAACTGTCAAGTCTATTTTTTTTCGATTTTTATTTTGTTTTCCAACCATAACAAGGTGAAACACTGATCTAGTGCTTTCCGACTCTCCACAATTGCCATGCGCTCCACGATAGGACACCCTAGTCGTAGATCATTCAAACGACTGAAGTAAAATGTCAAATAGAGTGGTACATGAGTTACACGCGCGGCTTAAACTACGCGTAAGATCCACGAGCCGTCGCACCGAGGGGTGCTTTTTATCATCACACGTGGAATTCTAGAGGGCAACGATCTTTGATTTTCAGATTCGACCAACATTCACTCTCCCTAGAGTGGCACGTGGCCTCAACCCATCGCCACAGTCTTTGATATTTGTTCGTCGGCGATTCAACGCATATTTTGTTTGCTATCTTTCTATGTTTTCGCTTCTCCTAACTAAGGATCGTGGGAAAGATGTAGTGGAAGTCTCCTACAGCCAGTTTAGACCAACGAAATGCAGCACAAATCTCTTCACTGCGACTTTCAATCGTAGTATTACAATCTGTTTATCAGACTATATCAAAATCGCTTCAAGCACCCTTGTGGGAAATGGGTGGGAGGGTCAAGTCATTGATCCCAATCTTTTATTTTATTTTATTTAAGTAATGATATTTATTATCTATTTTTTTATTATCATCTCATCATTCTATGATGTAGCATTAGATAACTGGAGACTATTTATTATGTTTTACTTATTAATTTATTATTTAATATCATATCATATAATGATGAATTTAATTTTTCTATTATTTAACTGTTAAATATATCAATAATATACTTCTTTAGAAAATAAAAATAAAAAGAAAACTCAGCACGTGTCACTTGATAGAAATCAAGGAGTAAACGTGGCGGCCACCCCTTCTTTTTTTTTTTTTTTTTTTTTTTTTATGTCTATTAATTTAGAGAAGTTTATCTATTTTTAAAAGTTCTATTTGTTTACTTGGTTATCTTTAAAACTTGATTTCTTATATACATTTTTTTTTTATTCTAATATAATTTTTGTTAGAACTTTCGAACTTTCGATACATGTGACTTGTCAAGTCATTGACCACGTAGCATTTCTATTTCTTAAGGAGCACGGCTACGCATTAGCCGTATTCTCTGCACATTATAATTGTTTTTTTTTTTTTTAAATTCAACAATATTGGGTGTGTTGAGACTTACATAGTAAACTGATGTAAGTAATTTCTTTTTTTAATAGAATTATGACAGATAAACAAATTTGGCAATTTTTTAAACTATAGCAAGGTAAACAGTAAAATAAAGACTTGATTTTGAGACAACAATTTTATTATGTTGACAATTTTATTACGACAACATAATAAAATTTTTCGAAACAAAGAAAAAAAAAGTATCAAATTATTTATCTATCGTTTGGATAGTGAATTGAGATGAGAAGAGTTAAAATCAAATTTTAAAATTAAATAAAATATTATTATTATTTTAAAATTTAAAAAAATTGAATTATTTATTATATTTTATATAAAAATTTGAAAAACTTGTAATAATAGGATGAAATAAAACACTTCTTATATCCAAACGGGTCTTAAGCATTATCACAACGTAATAATATTTTTTATAAAAAATTCATAAATTTCTACCCATAAATATTTCATATTCGATTGGCTAATATAAGTCAAAACTCTTCAAAAAATAAAGTCAGTCTTAAAAAAAAACAATTGTTTGGAAAAGATGACCAACAATATTTTTCAAAGCGATAGATTAATAGAAGAGAAATGATACTTACAGTCGTGAATGTATAAATATTATGTAGTTATTTTAAAAAAAATAATATATATGAGACTCACATGAAAATAAATTAATTTTTTAATGATGGACTTCACTCTTTTTTAAAATAACTACATGACATTTGTATATTTCACGACTGTATGTAACATTATTCTTAATAGAAATTATTATGGGAACTCTACCGACAAGTGTTAAATGTATTTTGTTTTATTCTAAATATTTTCAAAAAGTATTTTCTTAGATTAATATTGCAAATGAGATAGTCTACGTATAGTTTCTATTTGAGAATTGTTCGTATAAATTCATATAATTATATTTAAAAAATAATTAAAATTATAATAATATTTTTTTTAAAATAATTTTTTTTTTTTTTTTACCTTCATTTATCAATAAAATTATGCACACAATCCCCCCTCAGAAATTTCTCATGGCAAATTATCCCAAGATCAGCACCACCTAATAGTCGACGTCTCCTTTTTTTACCCACTGGTTTTTAAGCCATTCGAATCACACACCTGGCTACGTGACCAACTCACCAACTACCGGTTGCCGGTTTCCATTTTAAATAGCCCACCGATTCCTCTCTTCCTCACTCACTAATCACTCTCCGTTGTCTTTTGAATTACTCTTTCCACTCTCCTCTCAAATCTCACCTCTCTTTACAAGTGCGCCATCTCTCCCGATCGTCATGGGTAAGAGTACTATTGAGATTTTTATCTTATTTCCTAAAATATATTATTAAATTTGCTTTTTCTATTTATACATATTAAATTTTATAATATACCATACATCAATTTATTTATTTATTTTTCATATTATTTAAATATTATATTTTTTAATATTTCTTAGTGCTCCAATAAATTATTTATCTTATTTTTTAAAATACATCACTTAAATTTATAATTTTTATTTTACATATTAACTTTTACAATATATCATAATTAAACTTATATATTTTTTCTTCATATCATTTAAATACTATACTTTTTAATATTTTTTATTCATTTCAAATATTTTTTCTAACTATTAATAATATTTTCATATCTTTTAATATTTACAATATCTCTTTATATATAATATCATAAATTATATTTTATTTTAAATTAACCTAAATTTATAAGTTAAATCAAAATATGAATTAATTTAAAAAATAAAAATAAAATATTTTGTTTGCATTCGAAAAACATTTCACTTGAAGATTTAAAATTGTTATTCAAAAGGAACACAGAAGCTAAAAATTATTATTTGAACAAAACTCAGTAACCAGGGGTGTTATTTGAGAGAAATTCAGAATCTTTACGCTAGATAAAGAAGAAGAAAAATTCTATTCTTAAGCCTCATACACCACACACTATTATTTTTATAATTTTTATAATTTTATTCTCTTATTAAATATGTGGTATATGAATTATAAATAAAATAATTCAATTATTTTAAGAATAATAAAACCAAAAAAAACTTTAAAAAAATAAAAAAAAATAAATAAAATTATGGTGTGTGGTGTATGGGCTTATGAATAGCAATACTCAAAGAAGAAAGCGTAGGAAAGAGAGAGAGGTGTCTAAAATGAGATAAAAGATTTTGGAGAAATGGGAAACACAAGATAAGTAGAAAGAAATGAATTAAAAATATTTTATATGGATGAACAGTTTTCTTTAGATATAACGGGATTACTGTAGTAAAATGTAGAATAAAGATAAAATATAACATCTAGGACATTTTTAAACAAATTTCTTCATAATTTTTTTTAAAAAAATATTATAGAGTATGCATTGGGAGTGCTC
>NW_023354601.1:0-1344 GCF_001411555.2 Juglans regia
TATTAAGTAAGTGTTCGAAAATTCATTTTTTATCCCTATATGTGGAACAATTCTGCTATGTACAGTCGTGGGTAGGAGTCGGCATGCAATCTTATGACCTGGGAAAACGTGACGTCAGCATCAATATGAAAAAAAAAAAAAAAACAATGAGAAGAAGAAGCATACTCAGATAAAGTTACGGCAAATCCGATTCCCGTTCTCCTAAATCCAGTCTTTCTTCCAGTTCAGTTCGCAAACCACTTTCTTCCACTTCCAATTCGCCTATTACTTAATCTTCAAATCCGATTCCCGTTCTCCTAAATCCAGACTTTCTTCCACTTCCAATTCGCTTATTGCTTAATCTTCAAATCTCTCCCAGTTCACAAAACCGATTTCAATTCTTTCAAACCCAATTTGTAACTTTCTCCCAAGTTCCAGTTCGCAAATTGCCAAATACCTCGAACAATTTGCAAACCCGCATACTTCTTCTAGTTTTAGTTCTAGAGCCAACTGATACATTCCAGATTTTGTGGATGGCTGAAGATAAACCACCACTGTGTAATGTTATGGAATCTAACATCTAATTTAATCCATAAAAACTTAGCTAAACAGATTATAAATATGGGTATGAATTGAAAAATACAAAAAAAAATATTTATAAAAAAAAAATTGTTTCTTTTGCTAGAACGCAATTGCAGATTTCATAAATAAAATCTTCAAAAGCCATCAAAGTCAAACTTTGGCAAACACAAGAGAACACACTTGTGGGGTTGGTGTAGAGTGGGCTGAGCAGGTTGGGAAGGGTGACAAAGCTGAGAAGGAGAGGGAGTTCCAACTCAGTGGCACTGTTGATGACGATCCTCAACGGGTTAGTGGGGTTCAGCCGACCCTTGACGAGTGAAAATCTCAATGTTATTGCTCCCACCTAATCTGAGATGAAGAGGGAGAAAGAGAGGTTGAAGAAGAACGGGGGAGGGGCTCTGGTTATGAAATGCTGTCGTTTTATTAAAGTGACATGGGCTACGATTGCACCACGATTGCACATGGCGCTTGTCTTTTGCTTTTTTCTATGTGGAATCCTTTCCTATATTACGTGCCAAGACTAGTAGCATGGCTTTTTCTACCATATCCATTATATATCTGTTCTAATCTGTACCTATCTGACAATGTTCAGGGATGCATCTGAGGGCAAGCTTAAGGGGATTTTGGGTTACACTGAAGATGATGTGGTGTCTAGTGACTTTGTTGGTGACAACAGGTAGAGTAATATTTCAATATGATTGTGTATGTACCTATAAAAGAATTACTTATCAAAAAAATGTACCGATAAAAGAAATATGATTGTATGTCTGTTTGGCTTTTTTG
>NW_023354602.1:0-6403 GCF_001411555.2 Juglans regia
ATATGTGTTTGTTGAGTCTTTAGGGTTTAGATATGGGTGTACTCCATTTGCAATTTGGAATAAGGGCGATGCTACGTCCACCGCTCCACCGCTCCCAGCTCCCGCTGGGAGCTACCATTAGGCATAATTGATCTTCTTTTTTTTGTTATCTTTTGTTCATGTATTTTTATACACTTTTTTTTTTTTTTTTAAAAATAAAAAAATACAATATTATTAAAAAATACTTTCTTAATTCACTAAGTAAAAAAAAATCCAGCGATAACACTGAACTGTAAGAACTAGTAGTGAGAATATCATTTTCTTTAATTTTTAAGGCGGTACTATAGACACCGCTAGTTATTTTTAGAGTTGTAAATGAACCAGTTTGTTCAATAGCTCGTTCTGTTAAACTTGAATCAAACTCGACTCATGAAAAAAAAAAAACTCATTTGTGAAAGTAGATACTCGACTCATGATACATATTTGATTCGGTTAAGGCTCGTTAAGGCTTATTTGTTTATGCTCGAGTCGACTCGTTAGCTTGACTCGATTAAAACTCATTTATATATTGATAAATATATACATACTCCTATGTATATATACATATATGAAAAATTCTATACACCATACTACTATCCCATTTTCATTCAACTAAGTATAATGTGACACATTTATTATTATCAAATGATCATTTGTTACTATTAAATGATTATTTATTGTATTTTTTTATCATCTAATAGTGATAAATGTGTCACATACTCACTAATTTAAATAGGATGAGAGTGTGTTGTATAACATTACTCATACATATATATATTAGCTAATAATATAAGCATACCACTTTTATAATTAAATATATAATATGTAATCTAATTACTCATATCTATATAGTGAATACATTTCATGAGTATATTTTATAATTTGTATAATAATTAATCGATAAGATTTAATAATTTCATATACTAGTATATGAGAACCATATATGAAATTGATATATGCTATCATATTAAGTATATGTATTAATAATATATGTAGGCATATAATATATTATTATTTTGGATAAATATCAATTAGTTAAATATTAATTATTTATAAATTTTTTAAAATTTTATAATTCAATAGAGGTTCTACTTGTTAGTTGTATAAATTTAAAATTAGATTTATTTATTTTTTTAATTTATTAATTATTAAATCTTATTCAAAAATTAAACAATTCGAGTTCGAGCTCGAGTTGAGAGTTTAATTTATCGAGTCGAGTTTGAAGAAAGAATAAAAAAATCTTGAACTTGGGTTTAGCTAATATAAGCATTACATGTTTTTCAAATGAATTGATTGCCATTTTTACCCCTTTCATGCTGTTTCTAATCTTTGGCAACATTCTTCCTATGAGAATAAGAATGTTGGCAAAGACTCGTGGTTAAATGACGGTAGGTTTGCTCTCTGTTTGTTTGCCGACTAGTTTCTTGTCTTTTTACATTTCTAAAGTTCGGCTTCCACCACCAACCGTCAGTCTCCACACAAACTTCTTCTTCTTTTTACTTTCAGTGGAAGATGTTTGAATTTGTGCAGCATGAGCAAAACAATCTTACGTATATAAATTAAATTAAACCAAATACAAAAACACGATCAAATATATGTCCGGATGTTTAAAAAAAAAAAAAAATTCTTTAAGAGGATCGAAGATACACAAGGTAGATCTCAGAGCATACACATACAATAAATTAAACCAAACTGAAAAACAATCTTCAAAAAATATGTTCAAATCTAAAAATAATATTTACTCATTCGTAAGAGTCGACAAACATAGAGGGCAGATCTGAAATTGTTCAGATCTAGGGAGAAAAAAATTTCTGTCTGAGGACTTTAGAGACAGAGAGAGTAGATATGAAATCATACCCATATACATTAAATTTAGGCAAACTGAAAAACAAAAACCCTAGGTAAGGAACAGAGAGGACGAGGTGAACTGGGAAAGAGATGAGGGAAATTTAGATATGAAGAAGAAAATAAAAAAAAAATTCCACATTTTCCATGAAGAACAGCTGTGTTCTTCGTTAGCTGACCTAGGGACTGCACGCAGTCTCCCACTCAAGACTACAAATAGAATTTCTCTTTCAGCATTGATTGGTATGGAATAAAAAATCGTAATAAAATTAATTTTCCTTAATTTGTTGTTCTGTTATTTACTCGAACCAACCATATGGTTTAAATAAATAATTATGACCTACAAAAGTTCAGATGATCTAGGTCTGTCTTTGGTCCATGTATCATGTAACATGTTTGTAACTAATGCTTGATTACTTTTTTAGCAGGGGTTTGACACCATTAGATCAAAATATAATTTGAATCGGGATGACCTGAATTTCAGCGCCGAATCTTCTCACAAAACCCCTAAAGAACATGAGCTTAATTGATTTTTAATCGCAATCATTAGCATGATTAAAATGCTCAAGGTTCATGCATGCCTGCCCTTTATAGTAGTAGTAGCCAGCATGATTGGATGATATTCAACCTTATATATATATATATATATATATATATATATATATATAGAGCAGTAGTTTAGGAGTGATGCATGGCTTCACGCTTGGGAGGTCAATTAATAATATGATGTATCAGTTCTGAATATTTTTGCTATTTTAGTGCATGGTCTTGGCCTTTAATTAATGTGGGCGGCATGCATCCCGGGAATCTGATGCTTTTCTCAATGGTTTTTTTTTTTTTTTAATAATTCACATTATAATATGGCTTTTATGTCATGCTAACATTTAAAATATAGGACTATGACTTTTTGCTTAGCTTGGGCTTGCAAATAATTTTTGGTTTCTTTGGAGACTAGGCCATTAATTTATCTTATTTGAATCAAATTGAATTAGACACTTCGGATACATTGAAGTTGTTGTTCTTAAAGACAAGTTTTATTATCATGTTACACTGGTTATAGTTTTTAGTTACTTAAAATATAAAGTTGGTCGAGATGATCATTTGCTTTAAAGTCAATTTGTTGTATTATATTTTTTTCAATGATAAGTTCGGCATATACAAAGAGATTTTATAAAAATAAATTTATAAACTGATATAATTTTATGTAATATATTAAATTTATTTTATAATATACAATCTGACGTAATATATCAAATTATGTTAATATATAAATTTATTTTGATAAAAACAATTTGGTGATCAAAGTAGTTCTCTCTCTTTTAATTAAACTCTTTAAAAAATTGGTCCCTCCACCGTAATTTCGTTTGTAAACAATTAAAAAAACACATCGACACTTGTTCAAGACAAAAAAAACACATCAACACCAACAACTCAGCTCGCGTTAAAAGTGAATAAAAAGAAACATTTTTTTTCCTCTCTCAGCTATTTTGCTCTCAACCAAAAATTCAAATATCTCATCTTCTCCACCGAGAGGGGTGGAGATTTGGCTTTTCCTCTCTCCTCTTGTTTGGTTTATCTAGAAACTGTTAAATTCATTTTTTTCGATTTTTTTTTTCCACCTATAACAAGGAGAGACAATGATCTATTGCTTTTCAACCCTCCACAATCGCCATTAGGAGTGGGCAGCGGGGCCCCGCCCCATCCTCCCTGCCTCTTCTCTGAATCTCTCTCTCTCTCTTTGAGTCTCGCTTATTCTCTGCATCTCCGATTCTCTATCGTCATCGAAGATTCCACTACGCCGTTGTTGTAGCCTTCTGTCTGCCGAATGTAAGAATCTTGGTTAAAGTTTTGATTTTTTGTTGATTTATGGAATGTAGTTTGGAGGAAGAATGTGGTTTAATCGGAGATGAAATATGAGATTGTGTTTGTGAATTGTGTGCTGTGGAGACTTGATTGTGCATTTGTTTTGGTGATTAATGAACTGATGTGTGTGAATCTATTCTATGATTTTGATTTTTGTGGGTTTGTAATGTGTTTTGAATCTTGATGATTGAATACGTGATAATGAATCAGTGATAGTGATTTTGTGGCTAAATTAGTTCAGATTGGAAACTTAAATTAATTTAGGGTATTTCGAAACTCTTAATTAATTTAAGAGTTTCAAAGGCTTTGTGTGTATTGGATCCACTATTCCCATGGTTTGCACAATTTGTTCCTTAATTATTTTTTTGTATTTATAATTTTATATAATATTTTAGTATCTAATTAGTTTGCTTGTATGTTTTTTAGCTTTTATATTCTTAATATACATATGCCGAATCCTAATCCTAAGGACCAATGATCTATGTTTATCTTTATCCCAATGACCAAATCTTATCTTAGTCAGTACTTTTAATATTTTGTATTTTAAATTTTTGTTTCATGTTTATAACTTTATAATTTTAATTTGTTTTATTTTTAACTTATTAATATTGTATGTTTTATAACTTTTATAATCTCGATTTTTAGTCTCATAGCGGTCGACACAACTCAGTCTCAGTGATTTCGTAGCCACCCCCAAATTGTCAAATTTGAAATGTTATGATTTTGTTAATTTATAATTAATTGTAATGTTGCTACAATAGTTAATAATACAATTTGTAATATTTACTATTTTAGATGAGTTTGTAATATTGTAATAGTTTATTAGTTCTCTTAATTTGTATAATTGTAAATTTGTAATAACATAGTGTCTTAACGATGATTATTAATTAATACTTAATAATATTAGTTAAAACTTAGTATATAGTTAATAGTTCTATCTATAAAATTTATTTTTTACTTTCATTTTTTGAATATATTTATTTTTTTAGTTAAATTATGGATCCAAAATGGTCCAAAAATAGATTTTGGGCCCAGATAATTGAACTGGGTTGAGAGCCCTGTAGGGGCGAGGGGCGAACGGATGGAGGTTCACCCTCGCACCTCAGGCAGTGGACGGAGTACCCCGCCCCTGCATGGACGGGGTGGGGGTACAGGAAAAAATTTCCCACCCCTGCCCATGCAGGGGCGGGGAAGGGGTTGCCCCGCCCTGTAGGAAGCGAGTAGCACCCTTAATCGCCATGTGCCCCACCACAGGACTAGCCGGAGATCATTTAGATGGCCAAAGCAGAATGTCAAATGGAATGGCGTGTGAGTCACACACGGGGCTCAAATTGCGCGTGAGATCCACGAGTTGCCGCATCGAGGAGTGCTTTTTGCCGTCACGCGTGGAATTTTCAAGGCCAGCGACCTCGGATCTTTCAGATCCAACCAACCTCCACTCTCTTAGAGTGGCGCGTGGCCTCTACCCACCGCCACAATCCTTGATGGTCATTCGCCGGCGATTCGACGCATATTTTGTTTGCTATCTTCTTATATTTTCGCTTCTCCTAACTAATGATCGTGGAAACAAGTAGTGGAAGTCTCCTGCAACCAATCTAGACCAGCAAAATGTAGCACAAATCTCTTCACTGTGACTTCCAGTCATAGTATTACAATTATAATCTGTTTATCGGATTGTATCAAAACCGCTTCAAGCGGTTTTCTCTTGTGAGAAATGGGTGAGGATCAAATTCTTAATCCCATATCTTTTTTTTTTCTTTTTTCTTTTTTCTTTTTAATTTTAATTTTGTGTATTTGATTTGCTAGTTTGAGATGAATGTTAGGGCCTCCAATCCTATTAATTATTATATTCTATAATTAAAAAATAAAAATAAAAATAAAACTCAGCTCGTGTGACTTGATAGAAATGAACGAGTGTACGTGGGCGACCAACCCTTACACTTTTTTTTTTTTTTTTTAAGTTTTTTGTTTTTAAAATAAGGGGTTTGTTATGTTTATTAATTTAGAGAAGTTTATCTATTTTTAAAAGTTCTATTTGTTTACTTGGTTAATTTTAAAACTTGATTTCTTATATACATTTTATTCTTATTTTTATTTTATTTTATTCTAATATAATTTTTGTTAGAACTTTCTAACTTTCCATAAACGTGACTTGTCAAGTCATTGACTACGTAGCATTTCTATTTCTTAAGAGAATTATGACAGATAAACTAATTTGGCAATTTTTAAAACTACAGCAAGGTAAACAGTAAACTAAAGACTTGATTTTGAGACAAAACAATTTTATTACGACAACATAATAAAATTTTTCGAAACAAAGAAAAAAGAAGTAACGAATTATTCATGTGTCATTAGGATAGTAAGTTGAGATGAGACGAGTTGAAATAAAATTTAAATTTAAATAAAATATTATTATTATTTTGAGATTTAAAAAAATTGAATTATTTATTATATTTTATATAAAAATTTAAGAAATTTATAATAATAAAATGAGATAAAATATCCAAATGGGATCTTAAACATTATGACAACATAATAATTTTTTTCATAGAAAATTCATAAATTTCTACCCATAGATATTCCATATTCAATGGGCTAATATAATTCCAATTTTGAATTTATAAAGTGAAAGCTTAAAAAATCACTTGGTTCATAAAAGATGACCTTAATTATTTTT
>NW_023354603.1:0-767 GCF_001411555.2 Juglans regia
TACATATATATATATATAGCAGTAGTTTAGGAGTGATGCATGGCTTCATGCTTGGGAGATCAATTAGTAATATAATGTATCAGTTCTGAATATTTTTGCTATTTTAGTGTATGGTCTTGGCCTTTAATTAATGTGGGCGGCATGCATCCCGGGAATCTGATGCTTTTTCAATGGTTTTTTCTTAAATAATTCAAATTATAATATGGCTTTTATGTCATGCTAACATTTAAAATATAGGACTATGACTTTTTGCTTAGCTTGGGCCTGCAAATAATTTTTGGCTTTTTTGGTGACTAGGCCATTAATTTGTCTTATTTGAATCAAATTGAATTAGATAATTCGTATACATTGATGTTGTTGTTCTTAAAGACAAGTTTTATTATCATGTTACACTGGTGATTGTTTTTAGTGACTTAAAATACAAAGTTGGTCGAGATGATCATTTGCTTTAAAGTCAAATTGTTGTATTATATATTTTTTTTAATGATAAGTTCGACATATACAAAGAGATTTTATAAAAATAAATTTATAAATTGATATAATTTTATGTGATATATTAAATTTATCTTACAATAAAAATAAATTTATAATCTGACGTAATATATCAAATTATGTTAATTTATAAATTTATTTTGATAAAAAAAATTTGGTGATCAAAGTAGTTCTCTCTCTTTTAATTAAACTCTTTACTCTTTGTTGTTGTAAAAACCATAATTTCGTTTGTAAACAATTAAAAAACACATCAACACTTGTTAAAAAAAAAAAAA
>NW_023354604.1:0-243 GCF_001411555.2 Juglans regia
GCGATTTTCGAAAAATCCACTCCCGAGTGGTCCTTCTTGTCAATTCCTCTTGCAAGGCGGAAAAAACAAAAACGAGGGGTGCAACACGAGGACTTCCCAGGAGGTCACCCATCCTAGTACTACTCTCGCCCAAGCACGTTTAACTGCGGAATTCTAATGGGATCCGGTGCATTAGTGCTGGTATGATCGCACCCATCAAACTAATTATTTAAAATTCATATAATCCTAGTGCGACATACTAGC
>NW_023354605.1:0-208 GCF_001411555.2 Juglans regia
CTAGGTAAAAGCAACGTGCAATGCACGTTTGCTTAGTTTATATTTAATTTTTTTTTTCTTTTATCAAGGCTAAAAATTTCTGTTTAGAAAGTAGTCATGATACTTTCTTTTTTTTGATAGGTAGTCATGATACTTTTATCATGGTACAAAGAAGAGGTTAACAATTCTCATGTTAACAATGCTTTTATTTTTTTATAAGAGAAAATGA
>NW_023354606.1:0-1062 GCF_001411555.2 Juglans regia
CCGACATCGGAGCGGCTTGCTCTGGCCTCCATATCGTTGTCGTGCCAATGGCACGGCGAATTCTGGAAGAAACTCATTTCTGTCGCAGGAGAGATGACACCGCCACTGATAAAGTGTCAAAAATTACATGATCAAGCTGCTAAAGTGAATGATTTGTTTAACTAAAATATGAATGAAGCACTTAATTATGTAGTAATTTTTAATTCTTGACTCAATATTGAATTTTGATATTTTGCACTTGAAAGGAGTTGTATTGTAATTAGTTCACGCCAAAATTAATACTCCAAAAATTTTACTCCTTATATTTTATTTATGTTGCAGGGTATTATGGAAAAAATATTAAAATACATGGGTATTCTTGGAAATACCCAACTAGCACAACAACATCAAAAGAAGAAACTCAACTCACGCACTCGGAAATGTACTGCAAGGCAAAGAAAAACTCAACCCACACAGATGCAAAATGCAGGGGCTTGAGGAGCTTCATGCACGGACAGCAAATGCACTCACGCGGGCAGACCAGGAGCTGAAACGCAAAGGGATGGACGTGCAACGTTGCTTGGCTTCGATGCTGTACAGAACCTGGGCTGGATCGAGCAGCTCACATACGGTGCTGGGCTGGAGAGAAATGAGTGCTGAGCAGAAACACACAGCAGCAAGGATGAAACGCACGAAGTGGAACGCAAGCGAGCTGGAGCAAAACGCACGCAGAGGAGACCACTCACGCGAACCTGGACCGCACGTCAAAACGCACGAAAATGGATGCGAAACGGCATGGTGCTGGGCTGAGATGAAACGCGCAGCTGAGAAGGCTTAGACGCAAAACAGAGAGTATAAAAGGAAAAATAATTTTCATGCGCCGGCTGGTTTTTTTTAGTTTTCAACTGTTTTTTTCTTCCGCATATTTTTTTTCTGAGATATTTTTCTTTCTGGTTTTATTTTCTTTCGGCTGGTTGTTCTTCTTCGGCATTTGGGGTTTCAGCAAATACTCTGTTCTTTTTGCTTCATTATTTCCATCTGTTTGGTTTTCTTTCTTAGTTTCGGATTTCAGCATCTTTGAGG
>NW_023354607.1:0-2159 GCF_001411555.2 Juglans regia
TACTTTTATTTTCAGTTTTACTTATACTTGAACGTCCAGACAATTTCACTCATAATTCATTCCACACTCTCTTAGTAAATAGCCCCATTTAGATGTTAATATTGTTAGCGGTTAAGTTTTGAAATTTATTTTTCGTTTCATATTTTTTGTTCATTGCTAGCTCATTTAGTTTACTCTTTTCTTATCATTTTAAACTTTCGTGTCACTCCAAACGGTAATATGTGGTCTTGCGAAAATGAAATGTTTGCTAAATTCTCATTGTCCCTGTGAATTTGATCTTAGGCTTTACCCTTGTATTACTTTGACAGTTTCTACGCTTGGAAGTCGAAATTAAAAGCTGATCAGTCACACTCTAATTCCATCTCTTCTCAACACGCATAGAAAAAAAGAAAAATCAACAAACGATCCCTCTCACAGAATCTCAAATTGTCGTTTAATACAATCCAATTAAAACTCCTTTTTTCAGACATTCGCTTTGAGAAAACTCCTCTCAGATTTATTTTCTCTGTCTCACTACACTCGGCCGAACAGGGGCAAAAATTGGCAACCCTGAAAACCAAAATATTAGTAAATCCTAGATTCAGATGTTGGAAAAATAAAGTAAATAAAACTTTAAATGATTAAAAAAATCAAAGAAATTAAACCCAAAAACCCTAAAATGCAAAAATCCAAACCCAAAAGACGATCAAATTCGAAACACGAGATGCCAAAAAATGCCAGCACGAAATCCAGCCAGTAGAGTTTATGTTGAGCTAGCTGCGGTCGACCGTGGAGAGGTAGTTTTCGTTGAACCCAAGGAATATAGTTGGAAGCCTTGCATTCTCTCTCTCTCTCTCTGGGCTTTGGTCTTTGTTGGAGAAAGGAGTATTGAGATGCAGTGAATCCAAATCCGCGGCATCTAAGGCTCGGTGGAGGAGATTGGGAGGCGATGGCCTTCGTTCGGCGACATCTACCATGACATGCAAAAACAAAAAAAACCAACGCTGTAGAAAACAAATTTGAAGATGCAAACACGAAGATGAAGAGAATACAGAAGACTCAAAGAAGAGAGAAGATGAAGAGACAGAGAAGGAAATGAGTTTGATTTTAGAGAGAAAAACAAATGAGAATATGCAGATAAATAGAGAAGACGAAAAGGTGGAAAAAACTAAAAAGAAACCCTACATCTTATCCTTTTAGCCGGCCGACCTCACATATGATCCATTTACAATACAAACAGACTTAACAGAGAAAGTAAAAAAAGTTAACAGAATACAAAAAAATTGTTAAAATAAGATTTTCCGTTCGATAGCGACTTTGTATATATAAAGATATGAAAAATGATATGTGCAACCGGTTGGGGGAATCGGCGCCAGCGTGGATAAGAAACTCACCGTTTCATTTGACCATCCACTTTCAACCTCTTCCTTCTTTTCCTTTTTATTATTTTGTTAACTCTACTCTAGTTCCCACGAATGCCACTTCCTGAGAAGCCAACCCTTGCAGGAACTTCTGAATGAGTTCTGTAGCCTTGGGGCGAAACAAATTGAACCAATAAAGTAAAAGCCTCACAAGGCCAAGCAGTGAGTTCTTCCAGACAGTATTTCTTTCATCTATAAATGGGTTTCGAAATGGGTTTCGTCTGAGGTTGAGGTCGAAGATCTGTTTGAGAGATGGTGTTGTTGCGTTTCGTCCGTCTATTCCACAAGAGCAAAGGCTTGGCTGAAGCACGATATGATTCTCGATTTTTAAGTTTGAAGAACCTATTGATTTTCATTTTTAATTCTATATAATGTTAAACCTTAATGACGTAAGTATGAACCTTAAAGATCATTTACAAATTATCATTTTTTGTTTACTGTCATTGTTTTTCGTTCTGATCTGTTAAATTTTTCTGAGTGATAGAATACTTCTAATTGAGTATAAAAGAAAAGAGAGCTATTTGAGGAGATGGGAAAATGAAAGATGAGAGAGAAAGAGAGAGGAAGGAAATGGAAATGGAAAAACGGTGGGACCCAGTTTTGTTAGCCGATTTCATAAAAATTGCGCACGCCGATTGTACGTAACATTATTGTAAAGATATATATATATATATATATATATATATTGTATACAATATATTGTATATATTGTATATATAATATTTATATATATATACACACACACATACCTTATAATTA
>NW_023354608.1:0-2418 GCF_001411555.2 Juglans regia
TGATTTTGCCGCCTCCACTTTATACGTTTATTGGAAGAGTACTGCACTGTAGAAAATATAAGTGTCGTCGTTTTAAACAAAATTAAATCTATTGTTAAAAAATTAAATTTTTTCATGTAAATTTCGTATTTATCAAATTAATTGTGCAGCAGTCATGCACTCACGACTGCAACTATCATTTCTCTAATTAAAATAAGAAATGATATTGATAAAAAAATAGCTAGTAAATATTAAAAAAAATAATATTTTTTTTTAAATAATTATGCAATACTTAAACACTTTACGGTTATATATAACATTATTTATTAAAAAGTTGCACTCAAGATATGTAGGGGTCAAAACAAGACCTAAAAGTTAGTATCGAAATAAAACCGAAAATCAAGTTAAAAGATAAGGCTAAAAAGAGATAAGGAAATACACTCATGCTCCTAAAATGAAATAGATTTAGGAGTAATGCTACATACAGTCGTGGAATGCGCAAACGCCGTGCAGTCGCTTTGAAAAAGAGTGGGGTCCACTATTAAAAAATTAATTTCTTTTCAGGTGGGTCCCTTATTTATTCACTTTTTTCAAAGCGACTGCACGGCGACTGCACGCTCACGACTGCAAGTATCATTTCTCTAGATTTAGACTTCTAAAAAGAAAATGATTCACAAGGTAAGTTTGACTCAATCATTCCAATTAAATATACATCTATATAAGGTGGAGATCCTACAAATTCGATGATCTCTCCATAGGCTCTCCAGAGAAGCTTCATACGCCTAAACTCTACCACACATAGTAACTCCAAAAGATCTTTCATAAATTCCTTCATTGTATTATGAGATACGTGAGACTATAAGAGATTGTAAAATTAAAGAAATCTATGGGGCAATGTGAGATTATTCCTTAATACCAATTTATGAAATGAGTGAGATTATGCTTATGTTTATAAGGAATAAGCAATCATCTATTGTTGAACTGATTTTGTGATATGAGTTAAACCCATAAATTTTTTCATGGTATCGAAGCTTGCCACAAAACAAATGGGGCCCACACTACATTCTCCACGACAATGATCAGAAAAAATACTGACTTGCACGTAAGGAAGGGTGTTGAGGAATAATTACGCATTGCCTATAGACAAGATTTTAGACATGTTTATAAGAAATGAACAATCATCACTTGTAGAATCGATTTCATGAGATGAGTTAAACCCATTAATTTATTCATGGTATCAGAGCCTGCCACAGGACGAATGATGGCCTACACTACTTATCCCATTACAAGGACCAGGAAAAATACTGGCATGCACATGAGAAAGAGTATTGAGGAATAATCTCACATTGTCTGTAGATAATATATTGTGTATGTTTATAAAGAATGAGTAATTTTCTCTTGTTGAACCGATTTTATGAAATGAGTTAGGCATATGAATTTCTTCAAAAATCACTTATCATAATGAATTTTGCCTCCAAACAACTATTTGATGTAGGCATTATACCGAATCATATAAATTTCAATATCTCTTTTTATTTATTTATTTATTATTTATTTTATAGATAAACGCAAAAATCACCGTATCAACGTCCGAATTATCATCACGAGCCAAAAATGATTATTTTCTCCCTTCGATTTGTTGTATTAACAAGATATTTCTCCAAAGTTGATCTAACAAATTAAAGAACTCTTGATCATGCTGTCTTGTTTGATGTCTCCACTTCATTGCAATCCTTACTCGTGTCAAGCTGAATACGTGGTTTTATTTAAAATAAAAATGAATATATTAGTTTTATTTTAAAAAAACTATATTCGCAAGTCTGTTTATTCCCACAACTATATAGTACTGGTATATATACTTATAGAGTAATTTGAATTTTTTAAATTGAGAAGTGCTATAATTATAATTTTTTTTATAAAAATAAATGAATAAACTAGCGTGACTTCACGTGGTAGGTAATATTTATTTTATAATAAAAATAACTTTATAATTTAACATAACATATGAAGTCGTGTCAATTTGTGAGTTTATTTTTATGAAATCTCTTAGTAATTAAAGTATTTATTTTTTAAATTATAGTTTGACAACTTATAAGTGGTGAGACTATTATTTAAAGAAAAATGTTTTAACTACAAAGAGATCTTATAAAAATAAATCTATAAGCTGACATGTCTAGATGTAATATGTTAAATTATAAAATTATTTTTATTATAAAATCTATTTAATATATCATTTAAAATTATATCAATTTATAAATTTATTAAATCTCTCTCAACTTATAACATTATTTAATATTATTAGAATATTATTTTTTAATATTATTATTATTTTAGGATTTGAAAAAGTTAAATTGTTTATTATATTTTGTATTAGAATTTGAAAAAATTGTAATGATGAATTGAGATGAGTTGAGAGGAATTAGATAACTAAACGAAGCC
>NW_023354609.1:0-415 GCF_001411555.2 Juglans regia
AAAAGGGACAAAATAGCAATACTATATACAGTCGTGAAATGTACATGTAATTATTTTAAAAAAGAATATAATTCATTATTAAAAAATTAATTTTTTATCATGTAAATTTTTTATTTATTTATTTTTTTAAAAATAATTACGAGATAGTTGTATATTTTATAACTGTAAATATAATTTATTATGATAAAAAAATTAGAAAATGAATAGAACTAGAGATCTATTTTGACTTTCGATAAATGGGCTGGAAAGGTTAATATGATTTTGTTATTCATTATTTTCACACATTACACGTTTTATTTATTTATTTATTTATTTTTATTTTTAAAAATTTTTCTTTTGATTTTATTATTTTTAAATTTATAAATTTTTTATTCATCATTTATATATTAGACATTTGATAAAAAAAAAAAAAAAA
>NW_023354610.1:0-845 GCF_001411555.2 Juglans regia
ACAAAACGCGTAGGCGCGTGTACCTCACGCGCAGGAACTCCTCTGGTGCGCGTGGAACGCGTAGGCGCGTGTAACTCACGCGCTTATATGGAGTCAGGGACACGTCAGGGGCGTGAACTTCACACGCAAGGTCTTCCCTGGAGCGCGTGTATGAGCGTGGGGCTCACGCGCACGTACTCTTCTGGGCGCGTGGGACGCGTGTCGAGAGTGGGTCTCACTCTCCGATCTTCAGACGGAGCGTGAAGGAGCGTGCAGCCTCCTTTCGGCTTCTGGTTTTCACCGCTTTTCTTGTCTCGATGAGACAAACACAGTGGTATGCTCAAATTTGAAAACTGAGCTACGCACTAAAACCGAGTTTTCTGTAAAAAAAACTTCTTCCAACAAACGCTCTGATACCACTTGTTGGGGAAATCAACACAGCGAAAGGAGATAAAAGCGGTAATAAAAGAGTACACTCATGCACTCAGTGACACCAAAAATTTAACGTGGTTCGGCAACTGCCTACATCCACAGAAAAGAGCTTCACTAATAAATAGTGGCACACAAGAAAATATTATAGAGGAGGAGGATCACACTATACTCAACTCAACTCTCTTCTTTTCTCTCAGAGCTCTCTCGGCTCTCTCTCTTTTCTTTTCTCCTTAGGTGTATATCTCTCGTCAGAAGCCTCTTCAATTTATAGATGCATTGCTTCACGTATGAATGCATTTATTGTTGCATTCAATATGTAGTTGGGCGTTGAGGGTTGAGGGTTGAGCAGCAAGCAGCCATTGTGGACTGCTTGCTTGGGAGGGATTTCAACAAAATATTATCTATAAATTAAAGTTGTTTAATTACGCAACTTG
>NW_023354611.1:0-213 GCF_001411555.2 Juglans regia
AGACTGTTCAACTGGGCCGGGTTTTTTTCTGGCCCGGTCCGGAACCCGGAAAACCGGGTTCCGGTTCCGGGTTCCGGCCCGGATTTGATTCGAGCCGGAACCCGGATTGAAAAATCCGGACCTTTCCGGCCCGGATATGGGTTACAAACCCGGGTACCGGGTTTTAAACCCAGTACCCGGGTCTTTACGCAATTACGCCTCCTAAGAAAACCC
>NW_023354612.1:0-214 GCF_001411555.2 Juglans regia
AAAAAAAAAAAAAAAAAAAAAAAAAAACCGGGTACAACCCGGATTTCCGGGTTTTAAAAACCCGGATTAATCCGGGTTCCGGCTCGGGTCTGACCCGGATTAACCCGGTCCGGGTTCCGGCCCGGATTTGAAATCCGGGTTCCGGTCCGGGTATACCCGGGTTCCCGGGTCGGAACCCGGATGAACACCCCTACTTGTTTTTACTCTCTTGAGC
>NW_023354613.1:0-379 GCF_001411555.2 Juglans regia
GATAATATTATAGTATTTTATTTTTTATTTATATATAATAGTGATTTTATTTTTATTTATATATTTTAGTGATTTTATTTTTTATTTATATATAATAGAGATAAATATTATAATGATTTTATTTTTTATTTACATATTATAGTGATTTTATTTTTTATTTATATATTATAGCGATTTTATTTTTTATTTATATATATTGGTGATAAATATTTTTTATTTATATATTATAGTGATTTTATTTTATTTATATTTAATAGTGATAAATATTATAGTGATTTTATTTTTTATTTATATATTATAATGATTTTATTTTATTTATATTTAATAGTGATAAATATTATAGTGATTTTTTTTTTATTTATATATTATTGCGATTTTA
>NW_023354614.1:0-220 GCF_001411555.2 Juglans regia
GTTCTCAAGTTACACACTCACAATCCCTCATTCACAACTGAGGCACAAACTATTTTCCATATAACCAGATAAAATTTCTTCTCCTCCTCAATGCCTCCCCATAAGAATGCCCTAAATAATTTCTCCATCCTATTCACCACCCCTGCAGGCATAGGAAATAAATATAAAAAGTATGTGGGGAGGTTAGTGAGAGTACTCTTAATAAGAGTGAGATTACCCC
>NW_023354616.1:0-235 GCF_001411555.2 Juglans regia
GGGCCTATTTGTTTGGATGCCTCCTTTGCAACATGCTTGTGCACGGCGGATGGTGTTATGGCACCCAGTGCTACGCACATTGTTGCTCTCGGGGGTATCCGGATGATGCTGGCCTCGCTTCCATGGGGTTGGACGGGCATCTCCATTTTTCATTTTACATTTGGTTGGCCGCATGGTGGCCGGGCCTGTGTGTTTGTTTGCTTCCTCTTTGACGTAGATGTGCACGGCGGATGGT
>NW_023354617.1:0-550 GCF_001411555.2 Juglans regia
AGAGGAAAATGAATATTGCACTGGCATTGGCTTAGATTCGCTGCATCTAAATTTATGACTTTTTAGCATGCATGCTATTCTAGTGGAAAAACAGATAAGAGATCGATCATTTGGTCGATGTACTTGGTAGAATGAGACACTAAACTTGTGCATCATTCTTTTGAGATAGAGCATAATGTTTATAAGTTTTTTTTTTTTTTTATAAAAAAGATACTGTATATATTAATTATCGCCAAATGCGGCAGCAATGGCGTCTTGTTTTTCCATAAAGTAGCTAGACAGATTGAATGCCAAATAGGAGATAAAAAAAAATTCAAACAGTTGCATGGAAATTTATAAAAAAAAAGAAAATAAAGCAAAAGGAAAGGCAAATATATAGGACCTCATGATCAGTAGTGTAATCGGCCACTTTTGCAGAATATAATGCAGTCCACATAGGCTTAAAAGTGTACAGAAAAACTTCCCACTGGTCGGTCTGCCATTCCTCAAACAACAGCCCATCAATAAATTTGTGTCACGTAGCTCTTCTATTTCACATCTCATACTATAT
>NW_023354618.1:0-993 GCF_001411555.2 Juglans regia
CTCCCTCTCTCTCCTTCCGCTCAACCAGGGCTTCTCTCTCTCACCCGATCTCCTCCCTCAAGCAGTCGTGCTCCACCATGGGTGTCACCGACCACGTCACTGGCTTCCCCTTAAGCCGGCGAGCAAACCCCATCATTGAAGCCCCTTGGCAGCACCTCCCTTCACCGCACGCGAGCAACCCGAAATGGGTCTCAACGCTTGCGCTACTGCGCCCTTGCACCACCACCATCGAGCTCCTCTTCCTCCGGCGATCTCCCCCATGGACCCAAGCCACTGTCGAAGCCCCCATGGCAGCCCTCGTCTCCCCGCAACTCCCTCTCCCGCATGGGTCTCACACAGTTTCTCCATCATACTTCCGCCGTACGTTGTCCTCACACCACCGCACCACCACCATCGAGCTTCTCGTCCTCCGACGACCACCCCCATGGACCCAAGCCACCGTCGAAGCTCCCATGGCAGCCCTCGTCTCCTCGCAACTCCCTCTCCCGAAATGGGTATCTCCGTTTATTGATCATTACATATAATTCAATTAAGATATTGTATGCGATGATTTTGTGATCTGTTGTGGTATTTTGTAATAATTTTTGTGATATTTTATGGTGATTTATTGAAGAGGATTGCTGTGAGGATATAGAGATGGACGAAGGGAAGCGTAAAATAAGAATATTATTTATCATTGTTCATTATTGTTCATCTTACTATTTATCAGACGATACATATTTTTAAATATAATGAGATATATATACGCACACATATATAAAATGTTAATTGACATCCTAGTATAGTAAGGTTGGCAAGGACAAAATCGTCAGATCGGTCAGACGACAGTAATTAATTAGTTCATATTTTATTATTATTAATTTTTTTTTTTTGGTTTGTGCTATTTATTTGATTAAGTGATTACGCTGATATCTAGAATGAGTTTGGTTACTTTGAAATTAGTGTTACTTGTGTAAAATTATGTTTGGCGTAAGATTTTCTAATTGATAAAAA
>NW_023354619.1:0-333 GCF_001411555.2 Juglans regia
TCCCAAGCATGATTGTGGTATTACGTCGCACATTGGCATTCACACGAACGAACCCAAAAAAAAATTAAAAAATCAAATAAACATGCGAAGGAAAAAAAAAAGCCTCTTTACTATTCATTACTGTTCATCATTATTGTTTATGAACAGTAATAGGGATATGAGAAAAAAAAAAAACCATGCGAAAAAAAAACCTCTTTACTATTTATTATGAACAATAATAAGAATAGGCTCTTTTAAATTATAGAAAGATATATATACAATCCATCCAATTGTTCATTATGGTACATTACCTTAGTTATATATTTCCCTTTTTATCATATTTAGTGTAGTTTG
>NW_023354620.1:0-311 GCF_001411555.2 Juglans regia
GAGGATATTTTTATGAATGAAAGTCGATTAATAATACTACTAGATTTACGAAAGACTTCACAAAAATAAATTCATAAATTGACGTGACTTAATATATATGATACGTCGAATTTACTTTTATAAGAATATATTTTATTATCTAACACACAACATTAATGCCTCGTTTGTATTCACAGTCTATCTCAACTCATCTCACTACTATTTATTACTATTAAGTAACTTTAACTCACAAATCTCACTACTATTATTCACAACCCATGTCACTACTATTCATAACTCATCTCAACTTGTCTTTGAATCCAAACGACACC
>NW_023354621.1:0-270 GCF_001411555.2 Juglans regia
TCTCTCTCTCTCTCTCTCTCTCTCTCTCTCTCTCTCTCTCTCTCTCCCGTGCGTCCGTCGCCCATACCCAACCCGCCGCCGTCGCGCCGTCATGACCGTCACCGCCCATCCCATTCGGTTCCCCTGCCGCCGGCGACCACCCCCCATCAATTCCAGCCCCCCTTGAGCCGCCGTGAGCCTCCACGCACGGCTTGAAGCCGCGGCATTCATTTCGCTTGCGCACCGCCGTCGCGCCACCATCGGCCACCATCTCTTCACCACTTCATCCCC
>NW_023354622.1:0-646 GCF_001411555.2 Juglans regia
CTCTAACCAAACTGGCTGTGAACTCTCGCTGAGCTGCAACTGAAAATGAAAAAGTGTAAATCAACTGGTGCAAGAAACAATGATTCTAGCTATTCCATCCAGCAGACTGTCTTTTAGGTCCGAGTCAAAGTGCCAGAATTTCATATGTTTTAGATTTTAAATCGGGCCTGACTTCAGTCCTATTTCAATCGGAAACTTCCATATAAAATAGTTAGCAAGTCAGATGATCACTGATAATCAGTCTGGTATGCCTTTCAATTCGAAGAACACACATGCAAGGGGAAATTTCTGCTTTTAAGTATTATATAATCAATTCTGTATACTTGAAAATACACTCGTCCTCCCTTCCAAGAAAAACTATTTCAATCGGAAACTTCCATATAAAATAGTTAGCAAGTCAGATGATCACTGATAATCAGTCTGGTATGCCTTTCAATTCGAAGAACACACATGCAAGGGGAAATTTCTGCTTTTAAGTATTATATAATCAATTCTGTATACTTGAAAATACACTCGTCCTCCCTTCCAAGAAAAACTATTTCAATCGGAAACTTCCATATAAAATAGTTAGCAAGTCAGATGATCACTGATAATCAGTCTGGTATGCCTTTCAATTCGAAGAACACACATGCAAGGGGAAATTTCT
>NW_023354623.1:0-769 GCF_001411555.2 Juglans regia
AATATCTTTCTCTTTCAAAGCCTAAGAAATTCACTCAGATTGACCTTTACATTCTTAATTGTTTCAATATACAACAAGTTCCAATCAAACAACAACAGATTAATTATATAGCTTGGTCTAAGCCGGAACAAGGCCGTGTGAAGCTAAACACGGATGGGAGTAGTCTTGGGAATCCAGGTGTGTCAGGGGCAGGAGGTGTGATTCGGGATACGCATGGAAGTCTGTTGTTAGCATTTTCAAAGAATATTGGTTACGGTAACAGTAATTATGCAGAGTTGAGAGCTCTAGTGGATTGGTTAGCTAGAAGGGGGGCAATCGATGGTGATGCGGTATGGCAGAGTATGGGCGAGGTCTCTCCTCTGTTACGGGGTTTGATTAGAGTTGATAAATGGGGACTTCCTTCTGTTAGGCGGAAGAAATATATGAGTCTTTGTTCTGCTTCTGTTTTTTCGTTCGTGCTGATGTTGCTTCGCGGAAGAGTGGTTTGGGTTTGGGTATTGTTCTTGCAGTTATAGGCAGGTTTTTTTTGAGTTTCAAGTTTTCGTAATGCTAGTATGGGTCTGCAGTTTTAGGTGGCTTTGTAATTTTGGTTTTGGGTTATTGGTTTAGATACAAGGGATGGTCTGTATCCCGAGTGTCAGTTTTGTTACCACGGTTTTCCTCCGCCATAAGTGAGGTTTATTAATAAAATTAGGACGGGGTCGCTAATGGACAGGTGGCTTCCGACTCTTCTATAAAAAAATAAAAATAAATAAAAAAATAAAATAAA
>NW_023354624.1:0-293 GCF_001411555.2 Juglans regia
TCCACATGGCTTAGGGACAAATTTATCCCGAGTTTTATAAAGAATTATCCCACTTTTCCTATAAGGCATTTTATAAAGCGAATATGGTACTTTTATATAGTATCAAAGCAGGTTAATCTATGATTAATGATGGATTCTTGCGACCTACTCACGATTATGATACCGGAAATACTAGCCCCCATTTGAGGGAATGTGTTGAGAAGTCCCACACGACTTAAGGACAAACTCTTCCTGAACTTTATAAGGAGTTACCACTCCTCTTCATTTTTCTAGTATCAGAAAGACTATAATTA
>NW_023354625.1:0-453 GCF_001411555.2 Juglans regia
CTTTCTTTATCTTTCCTTTATTAGGTTTGGGGGGTGAGATGAGAATTTTGTGTTTTGTTTTAGTGTTTAAAATATTATATTTTAGTATTATTATTGTATTGGGATTTGAAAAAGTTGAATTGAAATTTGAAAAAATTGAATTATTTATTATATTTTGTATGAGGATTTGAAAAAGATGTAATGATGAGATGAGATGAGAATTTTGTGTCTCATCCCACCCCCCAAACCTGCCCTAAATCCCCAATACATGCATTTAATTAGAAATGGTGTTTCTAAGTAGTCCACTTAAAATGGGAAGTTAATGTTCATGTCTGTCTGGGAAGTACTTATCTTCCTTTTGCTAGCTGGTGTAGGATCATATGGGCATTCTTTATCTTTGAAAGTAGAAAACTCTACTACTCAGGTGGGTTTTCTCCAAATGCAAATATATATATAAAAGGTTTTTTTTTCCGC
>NW_023354626.1:0-215 GCF_001411555.2 Juglans regia
CTTATTATTTACACAACTTCTACATTTCACATTATTTTTAATTTTTATTATTTTTTTTTATTAAATATTTATTATATGAATAATGAATAAAAAATTTGAAATAATTTAAAAAGAATAAACTCAAAAAAAAATTTAAAAAAAATATTAAAAATTTAAAAAATTTTAAAAAATATGAAGTGTGGTGGAGGTTGTGTAGCAAAGCTCGTAAGTCTCGT
>NW_023354627.1:0-209 GCF_001411555.2 Juglans regia
AGCGGGGCAGGCTCGACACCACACAATGCTTCCACACGCTCAGCTAGCCTTGTGCTTGGTTGGGGTGTGGTTCAATTTGTTTGATGTTGTGGTCTGGCGGACGTAACGGCGTGTGAGTGGTGACAAGGGTGTATGTCTTGGCAGGCTCCGTGCTTGTGCATCGAACTGTTAGGCGTGCTCCTCCTCATTTTTGCTCCTCGTGTGAATAG
>NW_023354628.1:0-888 GCF_001411555.2 Juglans regia
TTCTTAATTTAATTTATTTTATTTTATTATTATATTTTTTTTCATATTTTTATTTAAAATATAATAAATAATTTAATTTTTTAAAATTTTAAAATAATAATAATATAAAAAAATAATATTTTATTCAATTTATATAAATTTATTTTATGTCATCTTATTTGACTATTTAAATGAGACCCGTGCTTCATCTTGTGACTATTTATAGGTTATTATGAAGAGGAATCATATTTAAAATTGTGTAAATTCTGTACAATATTTTTTTATGCAAATCTTAAATTTATTTTTTTAATAATATATATCACATTTTTATTAGAAATGTACAGAAATTTCAAACCTTAAAATTATATCTAGTATTAATTTTATTATTAATATTCTATTCTTTTATTTGTAAAATTTAAATATATAATTTTTATAATTAAAATTATGTGATCTCTATCTCATTTATTACGATCAACAAATAGAATTTTTGCCACTTAAATAATGTGTCCAAAATTTTAAAGTAGCAAAATTCTAGAAGGCAATAAAACCTCGATCACAAAACCTCTTCAACTTTAGGCCTTGTATTTGTAATTCATTTCAACTCACTTCAATTTATTTTATTTTATTATTATAATTTTTTTAAATTTTTACATAAAATATAATAAATAATTTAATTTTTTAAAATTTTAAAATAACTTTCTTAAATTTTTATACAAAATATAATAAATAATTTAATTTTTATTCTACTGTTCACAAACTATTTCAATCATCTCAATTCATCTATTTATCCAAACCACTCCGCCGACTGGAAAACGCGTGGGAAGTCTGCCGCATATTTATAAATGGCGAACCTTTCGATTCAGACACGCCAGTGGACTCCATGGACTTAACCCTCCAAATTCTCTAGAC
>NW_023354629.1:0-329 GCF_001411555.2 Juglans regia
ATTCTACATACAACCGTGAAGTGCGTAACCGCCGCGTAATCGCTTTGAAAAAGAGTGGGGTCCACTATTAAAAAATTAATTTTTTTCATGTGGGTCCCATATTTTATTCATTTTTTTCAAAGCGATTACGCGGAGGTTACGCAATTCACGGTTGTAAGTATATTTTCTCTTTATTTTTTGAGCAGTGATATCTATAGTCATAGAATATGTAAGTATTGTACAGTTATTTTAAAAAAAAGTTGAATTTATTATTACAATAGTACTTTTTTTATGTGGATTCTGTACTTTTTATTTTTTTCAAAATTATTATACAGTACTTACACACTCAC
>NW_023354630.1:0-229 GCF_001411555.2 Juglans regia
GCTTTACAAGAAAGAAAAATATAAGACCAAAATATATTTCAATAAAACTCAAAGGGGCGACTACAGATAAAGAGAATAAACAAGTAAGCTTGAAAGACTCAATCAGTTCAAAGAATGTCTTAATCATTTCCCTAGTAATATTTTACTCAGAGTATAATCAAGTTCTAAAATAAGTTGAAACTATGCAAATTCTTAAAATTCACATAAAATGTCTTTAGGTACTCAAAAT
>NW_023354631.1:0-789 GCF_001411555.2 Juglans regia
ATTACATTTTGTGAAAAAATGGTTTTGATTTTTGTTTTGTTTTTTGTTCTTCCGAAAACTGTAAAAAATTATCAATAGGAGTTTTTTTAGAGATAAGTTATGTTGTGGGAGATGATAAAATCTTTGAAAGGTAAATTACCAATAAGAGCACGACCAAGCAGACAAGGAGAGAGAGAGATAGAGGGAGATCACAGGGGGGTTGTATGGGATTTGTTGTGTGCAGTTCTATTCTTCTGCTATTGGAAGGCAAACGTGTCACAAAGCCATTAGAGGGTGCAAAAGCCCTCTATTCATTGCATCCTGTTTGAATTTATTCTCAATTAGTGATTGTTCCTGCTAGTATTGTACGCATGCAATTGGACCTGTTGCGCGCAGCTAGCATGCAATATAGTTAAACTCAATTAATTTGTTCTAACCGACTACTCATGCGAAATTAAATCGCCCAGCGCATTGGGTTTTGAAGCCTAGTTAGGTTATCATGTACTATCTTTTAATTTTTTCAGATTTTGTATAGCTGAATTATGAATAATGCTACTCTCACCACTCTTGATTCCGCTCCCGGTCCCGCTATATTTTTTTAATTTTTTTAATATATTTTTTTTTTACTTAATGATTAAGTAAGTATTTTTTAATGATATTATAATTTTTTTATTTTTTTAAAAAATATTTTATAGTGTTAAAAAAATACATGTATAAAAAAATAAAATAAAAAAATACTATATTTTGCATTGAGCGGGACCGGGACCGGGACCGGGAGCGGGACAGCCAGCAGGGGCTGTAGAGGCGTCC
>NW_023354632.1:0-1767 GCF_001411555.2 Juglans regia
GAGAGAAAAAAAAAAGAAATAGAGAGATGTGTTCGATTGGAAAAGGAGAAATAGAGAATGAGCGGTGCTGTGAAAATGGTAGATTATATATTAGGATCACATTGAATGGCACCGTTTTATGACTTATATGAAACCACACTATTTAAGAGATTTAAAATTAACAAGATTTAGGAGTGCTACTTGCCCTATACAGGCGGGTAGAACCTCCCCCGCCCTTTACACTCGCATGGGAGGGGTGGTCATTTTCCACCCTCACCTCGAGTTATTGTCCGTTTGCCCCCGTCTAACGGACAAACATATTTTTCAACCCACCGCTTGTATTTCGCCCTAGGAGTGGGCAGTAGAGCCCCGCTTCCACTCCCCGCCCCGCCATGTGGGGGCGGGCCCCCCCGGCCTGCATCTAGGGCCCTTAATAGGGGTGGGTGGCCGGGATGGCCCAACTACGCCCCGCCCCGCTTACTTTTATATATATATTATATACATATATATAAACATAAATATATATTTATATTTTATAAATTGTGTATATATAAATATATATTACAATTTATTAGACTTGTTCACAAAATATATATTGGCAAATTTAAAAACTACATAGTTTAAAAATTAGTACACTACAATTTACACAAAATATGCATTAGTAAATTTAAAAATTATATAATTTTTAAATTATAGTCATATTTACAAAATTTAATTTTATAATTTGGGTCTAAAAATGTGTTTTTAATTACTTCTGCACTTAGAAATAATTTTTAAATCAAATAAAATATATTATTTTTTTTAAGTAAAAGGAGGCGGGGCGGATTCCCAATCCGCCCTGCACCCCGCCCCCGCATCCCGGTGGCGGGGGACGGGGGTGAAAACCCCACCCCCCGCCCCATGAAAGGCAGGGTGCGGGGAAGGGGTGCCCCCGCCCTGACGGGTAGCACCCTTATTCTGCCCTACCAAAATCCAGATATAAAGTTTATAAACCCAAATATTTAGATTCAATCCCAACTCTTCATATCCAACTCTAAAATCTTTAGAGTCATACCTCGAATGTGTAGATCCTTTTGCAAAGGGACAAATGACCAAACCGTGGTCATGGGTTGTGGAAACCCATGGTCACAACTAGTTTGGGTGATACCATGGGTCTGCAAGAAGAAAACTGGAAGAAGGTGAGAAGGAGGAAGAGGAGGAGAAAGATATAAAGAATATTTTGATTTGGCCGGTAGAGAAGACGAAGAGAAGAAGAAGATGGAAACCCATGACCACACATTGGGTCTGTGAGACCCATAATGCCACCGTGGTTGTGGATCCCTTAGCCACAACTAGTGGATCTCTTAGCCACAACTAGTTCGAGTGATCCACAAACATGAGTCTATGAAAAGAAAACTAAAAGAAGGAGAGGAGGAGAAACAAATAAAGAAGATTTTGATTTGATCGCTAGAGGAGAAGAATAAGAAGTAGTAGTGAGAACTAGAGGTGACAACGAGGAGAAGAAGATTTTTATAAAATTTTTATAAAATTTGTATATTTAGAATTTGTATATATGATTAATGAGTAATGGTAGAGAGAAGTCACTGTAGTAGTGCACACTTTGCACTCACAATAGATGCTCACAATTATGTTATATCATGTATATAAAATAGATGCTCACAATAATAACTTTTATCTATATTTATTTAAAAAGGAATGAGAGTTTTGTTTTGTAGATTCTGCATTTCGCCGTTCAACAGCTGCAGCAACATTTTTATATTATTATATATTTGGTACGCCATACTCCAT
>NW_023354633.1:0-285 GCF_001411555.2 Juglans regia
AGTCGGAGCTCCGACCTCCGTTCGGAACTCCCTCCGAACTCCAGTCGGAGTTCCGATCGGAGGTCAGAGCTCCGACCTCCAATCGGAATCGGACTCCGACTACGTTCGGAGTCGGAGGGGAATTTTGGCTCCGACTTTTGTCGGAACCCACCCCTAGTTTAAGAGTCCAAAAGAGTGATAATAGAAGGGAAGCACCCCCACCCTAAATTCGAACAACATTGACCATAAACCCCTTGAAAATCTTATAAAATCTTAAATCTTAAAACTCCCAAATAATCATGGCGA
>NW_023354634.1:0-739 GCF_001411555.2 Juglans regia
TTTTTTTTTTTTTTTTTTTTTTTTGTAAGAACTCGAGCTATTTTTAACAGCCCAAAGATTTCGTTTCGCCAATTTACTCTCCTAGGGCCGCTTTGTTTTTGGGCTTCATCTCTTACTAGCTTCGTTTAATTCCTCAAATACTCTCAACTCATCTCAACTCATCATTACAATTTTTTTAAATTTCAATACAAAATATAATAAACAATTCAACTTTTTTAAATTTTAAAATAATAATAATATTAAAAAATAATATTCTAACAATATTTTATCATCTCAACTCAACTCAACTCAACTCAACTCAACTCACTTCAACATCCAATAATCTCATTTAAAGTTAATCGAGCTTTTAAGAGATTGTTTGGATTGAGAAAGGTTTTCAACTCATTTAATTTAATTATTATAATTTTTTGAAATTTTTATATAAAATATAATAAATAATTTAAAATTTTTAAATCTTAAAATAATAATATTATTATTAAAATATAATATTCTAATAAAAAAAATATTTACAATCATGAATTGTGTAACCGTCGCGTAATTTATTCGAAAAAAATAAAATAAAACATGACATGTATGAAAAAATTAATTTTTTAATAATAAATTCTATTCTTTTTTAAAAAGATTACGCGATTTTTACACACTTCATAATTATATATAGAATTACTTAATATTAATATTTTATTTCACTTTCACTTTCTCATCTAATTGCAAAACCTCACCTAAATCGTCTCCTAAGAGT
>NW_023354635.1:0-279 GCF_001411555.2 Juglans regia
AGATTTTTATTAAAGACTGACCATATTGTTCAGAGTATTGCTATTCATAAGCCCATACACCACACACCAAAATTTTTTTATTATTTTAAAATATTCTTAAAGTTTTTTTTGGTTTTATTATTTTTAAAATAATTATCACTATTATATATAAATAAAAAATAAAATCCATATATTATATATTAAATAAGAAAATAAAATTAAAGTAATCATAAAAATGTTGATGCGTGGTGTATGAGGCTTAGGAATAGAATTTTTCTATTGTTCATGACAGTTGACCTT
>NW_023354636.1:0-281 GCF_001411555.2 Juglans regia
TAGGCCCCCCCCCCCCCCACCTGCACCCCTTTATCCGGGACGGGGTCCCCCACCCCCGCACTCCTGGGGTGGGGGGCAGGGTTGAAAATCGCTACCCCGCCCATGCGGGAGGCGGGAGCGGGCTACCCAGCCCCGTAGGGGGCGGGTAGCACCCTTACTTTCTAACATTCCTTACTAATCATGGTATTGTGCATCGTAAATCTTGCCCACATACCTCACAGCAAAATTGTAACACCCCGTTCCCGAAAAGACATTTTAGAATTTTCGAGGAGCCAGTGTGC
>NW_023354637.1:0-924 GCF_001411555.2 Juglans regia
CGTTTTGGGTTTCAAAAATCTTCAGGTATTTCATCACTGTTGCTCAGTCAATCTCGTGTTTCTCTGCCGATCTCCTTGCTTCTATGAATCTGCTTTTTTTTTTTTTTTAGAAAATAGACATTATTTCATTTCATGAAAGAAGTTACATCTGTGACTCAAGTTACAAGCCAAATTAACATCTGTTGTAAGCTTTTTCGTACACAAATATTTTTGCGATGAGCATTGTCTGAACTTTAAAAAACTCTTAAAAGAGTATCAATATTTGTATAAAACAAAGATAAAAACAACCCGCATCCAAACTCTATCCTCCAAAGGAGGAGAAGTGAACACCACACCCATCCTCCTAATTGGAGGATGGAGGAACTAACACTGCTATGGGCATAAGTCCAATAGCCTATTTTACTTATTTTCCTACAAAACAAAACCAGCAAATAGACACCAACAAAACACACCGACATAAGGTTGGAAATACATAAATAAGAAACAACAAACACTAACAAACAGTAATCAGAAAAAGCAGAAAAAGAAAACGGTGGTGGTGTGTGAATGACACATGCCACTCTGGGAAGAAGTTGTTCGGTCGGTCAAGACAGTGCCGGAGTCACTAGATCCTGAGCTGCCGTGCATGGCATCAACGGAAGATGATTCGCGGTGGCACGAGTGCGCCATGCGTTCCCTTTAAACCACGAGTGGGTGCAACGCGCTGCTTCGAATGGCGCCCAATCCGGTCGACTACAAGATCGGCAGGTGAGGATTCTCTCGGTGGTGCGCGTGTAGGAAGATGATCACCAGAGAAGCTCGGATCGACTACCCTCCCTTATTCGGCCGGAAAAAAAAAAAGAAAAAAAACTAATAAAAAACCATCGGAGACGCAGGGCCAACGGTAGAGAGGGAGGAGAGGAAGAGGAAGAAGGGGGGGGGGGG
>NW_023354638.1:0-222 GCF_001411555.2 Juglans regia
AGCAAACAAACACACAGGCCCGGCCACCATGCGGCCAACCAAATGTAAAATGAAAAATGGAGATGCCCGTCAAACCCCATGGAAGCGAGGCCAGCATCATCCGGATACCCCCAAAACCAACAAGGGGCGTGGCGCGGGGGGCCATAACACCATCCGCCGTGCACAAGCATGTTGCAAAGGAGGCATCCAAACAAATAGGCCCAACCGCCATGGGGTAGACTA
>NW_023354639.1:0-242 GCF_001411555.2 Juglans regia
CATTGTGTTTTTTTTTTTTTTTTTATGGCTAAGATGAGATGATTTTAAATGAGTTGAATAAAATATTATTAGAATATTATTTTTTAATATTATTATTGTTTTGAGATTTGAAAAAATTGAATTGTTTATTATATTTTATGTGAAAATTTAAAAAAATTATAATGATGAGATGAGAAGTCAAAGTTTGAATTTACGGAAGTACTGTTTGGTGGATCTATACTCCATCGTAAGATAAATCAGAA
>NW_023354640.1:0-304 GCF_001411555.2 Juglans regia
GATTTAAATAGTAAAAGGAAAAAAATTAACTGGATAGTAAATAACATGTAAAGATATTATTATTATAAAATAATGCTAGAAAGAAGTTACTATAGCAGTGCACACTTTACACTCACTGCATGACTGCTTCTAGTTAATTGTTCTCAATACTCATTTGGGAAGATGTGTGGTTTAGATGATATCATATCATGTGTACAAAATAGATACTCTTATTAGTAACTTCTATCTATATTTATTTATCCTCATCTAATCTTCTCGTTATAATAATAATATCCTCACATTTTATTTACATGTTATAATAATG
>NW_023354641.1:0-216 GCF_001411555.2 Juglans regia
TCCTATTAAATCATAAAAAATTAATATGTAGTATTATTTTTTTCAAACTTTGGGGGGGGGGGGGGGGGGGGGGGGGGGGGTTGCCCTTCATAGTTCAGTCAATATATTAGTTTGTGGTGTGAGGATAATAAATAGCATTTCTCTTCAAATTACGGTACGAAACTCGATCATAAAACATGCCACGTAATATTGCAAAATCATTCACTTATAAACTTG
>NW_023354642.1:0-282 GCF_001411555.2 Juglans regia
GATCTCTTCTCTCTTAATCTGATCCATTTTGATTTTATTTTCATGCCCAACTTGAATTCTATTTGCCGTCATAATTTGATCACATTGGATGGGATGATCACTTCGGGAACGATGTCACGCTTGGATTGACGACGATTACGAACATGATGGAGCATTGCAGATCTAGAGGGCGTTACTACATTAACAAAACTAAGATTTTGGGACAAAATGAAAATCGGTCCAAAAAATGAGTTGTAGGGATGAAATTTATTAAGGACAAATTAAATTTCGTCCCTAAAAGTC
>NW_023354643.1:0-283 GCF_001411555.2 Juglans regia
TAATTTCAATTGAAAAGTAGCCTGCCCGCAACAAGACCGATTGGTCCGAGCAGGCTTGGGTCGCGCCCGACCCCTGATAAGAATGCTTAGTTTTTTTTTTTTTTTTTTTTGCTTTTTTACAAGGGTGGGCAGCAGGGGCTCACAGGATCCCGCTCTGCTTCTGCCCCGCCCCCCATATGGCGGGGCAGACAACCCCGCTTTGCCCATGCGGGGGGGCGGGGGGCATCTAGGGCTCCTAGCGGGGGCGGGGGGCAGAGAAGGCCAAACCCCGTCCCGCATTTCC
>NW_023354644.1:0-292 GCF_001411555.2 Juglans regia
AAAAAACCACACAGCTTATTTACTATTCATTACTGTTGATTAACAGTAATAGGATAGCCTCTTTTAAGATATCGACAAATATATATATATATATATAAATTGAAATTAATTTTAAGTGTATGATAGAATATTTATATTTTAATTATCTATTTTATGTTAGTTTAAATCAATATTTAAACTTCTACCGTTAGATTAAAAATGATATATCACTTTTAGTATTACTCTATAAAAGTCTAAATAACTTAAATAAAAATCTAAAAAATACTTATCACACAAATTTGATCCAATCAAT
>NW_023354645.1:0-608 GCF_001411555.2 Juglans regia
GGACCATCTAGGTCTTTCCTAAGGAGCTCCTCAAAGTATAAGAAAATAATCTATGGTAAGAAAGAGTACAAAATTCATCACATCTTAATTTATTTTATTATTATAATTTTTTTAAATTTTCATATAAAATATAATAAATAATTTAATTTTTTCATATTTAAAATAATAATAATATTAAAAAATAATATTATAATAATATTTTATTTTATTATTTATAAATCATCTCAACTCATCTTTAAATCCAAACCGGCGGTATGCTGCCTTAAAAGTGAGATAATCATTCATGAGATGCAACTCATCTCTCTCTCTCTTTCTCTGACCTTACATTTCCGATTTTCCATCTATCCAAACAATATATATACGGCATGGTAAACTCCATGTGATTGGTGACACATCACCAATATAATAAATATGTTTGGATCATCAACATATTTCAATTCATCTCAATTCATTATTACAATTTTTTCAAATTTCAACACATAATATAATAAATAATTCAATCTTTTTAAATATCAAAATAATAATAATATTAAATAATAATATTTTATCATCTCAACTCAATTCAACTCAATTCAATTTAACGTCCAAACACAATCTAAAAGTAAAAC
>NW_023354646.1:0-399 GCF_001411555.2 Juglans regia
AAAGGAGAAACACCAGCTGAGTGGACATACATAAGATCCTTTGGTATGCATTTGTTTGGCATGTGGTCATATTCCAACGGAGGATAAATAAATAAAAGATAACATTTTTCAGAACAAATCAATGAAAAAAAGTAGGGGGAGTGATCTTACCGATCCGCCGGTTGCCTATAATTCAAAGAGAGAGTGTGTTTGTGTGTGTGTCAAGAAAACTTGTGGGGTTTGTAGTAAGAATAAATCTTCTCAACCTCCTAACACTCCACACTCCACATTATTTTTAATTTTTATTATTTTTTTCTTTTATTAAATATTTATTATATGAATAATAAATAGAAAATTTAAAATAATTTTAAAAAAATAAACTCAAAAAAAAATTTAAAAAAAATATTAAAAATTTTAAAA
>NW_023354647.1:0-448 GCF_001411555.2 Juglans regia
TACTTAAGGCATAGGTGCAAGAGTTATTCTGGGCATCAGCCTATAGCCGCAGCACACCCCTGCTGTGGTTTTTTTTTTTTTTCACCCAATACACTTAGTGTGTAGCAGCTGTTATGCACAGTAGAATGCTATTTATATTTTCTCTAGGTGCAAACATGTAGCTCAAACTATTCTTCTCTAAACAAGCAAGTTGTAGGTGGATATTCAATCCTTTAGATTTTCTCATCTGTCGTTTAGATACATAAATATAAAGAAAATTTTTTCTCATCAACTACTATTTACCACTCCAAACCCTATATAAAACATCATCATATTTTATGAAAAAGCTATAGGTGTGAGTACTGATGCATAGTAAATCCCAAATATATAACTCCAAATTTCTACCCTTCCCGCTTTTTTTTTTCCCCTTCCAATCGTAGTTTCTTCCCTTCCAGCCACGACTCTTGTA
>NW_023354648.1:0-1109 GCF_001411555.2 Juglans regia
AGTCATCTTTAAGCAATGTGGGACTTACTACTAAGTCCCACATTGCTTAAAGATGACTATTGTATTGCATTGGCCTCCTATATAAAGATTGGCCTAGGAGGCCAAAGCAATCCAATGACTTGAATATAATTTCGAATATAATTTCAAGTCTTTTATAAATTGTGTATATCTATATACAATATATTTATTTAATATATATAAATAAATTTTTTTTTTAATGTGGGGCGGCGGCGGCGGCGGCGGGGCCCCGCTGGGGTCATCCCGCCCCCGCCCCCGTTATGCCCTCTCTATGCAGGGCGGGGGACCTCGCCCCCGCATGGGCGGAGCGGAAGCCTGGCGGGGCAGCGAGGGCGGGGCCCCGCTGCCCACCCCTACTTTCAACGCTGCGCATGTGACAAGAGAAAATTTACTTATCAATTACTATTCATTTTCACTTATTATATTTATAATTTTTTTTCATAAAATATGAAATATGATATAGTAACTAATGACGGGTAAGAAAAATTTTTCATATCACAAACACTGATTCACAAGAGATTTTGTTTTTAACCTTCTAATACAAATTAGATATCTTAAGAGCACTCTTATTGAATTAACTAAAAATTAAATCTATTAAAAACTTAACTATTAAACCATAAAATGTTATCACATTGGAATAATTAAATTTCAAATTAGCTACAGTCATTTCTAAAATTATTTTTAAATTTGAAAGAAACTATTCATTCATCAAATACATTTTATATTAATTATTTCTCTCTCTCTTTTAAATAACAATTAAAAAATATAATTAGAATATGATTACTAATTAATATATAATATTATGAATTGTAAAATATAATAAAATAAAATAAATTCATAATTAAAAAATTAAAATATTTTTGAAATTATTAATTATTCATTACTATATAATGAATAAATAGATAATCCAATATAGAGATTTGATGTGAATAGTTAAAATCAAATTCATCTTATATTATTTTATTGTTATACAATGAAAAAATAGTTATTTCAATATAGAGACTTATGTGAATGAAATAACTAAAAATTAAATTTATCTTATATTTATAAAAAATATACTTTAACTTTAACTAATCAAACGAGAGTGCACC
>NW_023354649.1:0-201 GCF_001411555.2 Juglans regia
AGGAATGTAAATTTTGGTAATTTTTTGGAATTAGGATATCAAATCTTTAAGTTAGGGGGTAAAATGGTCATTTGCCCACATGTAGAGGGTAAAATGGTAATTTTTCTCTAAGTTGTCTCTTTTCACATTTCTAATTGTTAGTAATTAATTTCTAACTTTTAGAATAACCTTTTACAGTTCCTCGTGTTTCGCACTTTATTC
>NW_023354650.1:0-213 GCF_001411555.2 Juglans regia
TTTTATCATCACACTTTTCCTAGGCCATTAAGATATGGTTCATTGTAATTCTTGAGTTGCTTAGATGAGACCACTGGTTGTCATCAATCAAACCACAAAAAGTATCTGCTTGTGTCAATTAAGGTCATCAACCAATAGATTTGAAATAAATTTCCAAAGTTTGAGTTGCTAAGACTTATCATAAGTCAAGTGTCTAACTTAAACCTAAACTAG
>NW_023354651.1:0-288 GCF_001411555.2 Juglans regia
CTCTCTCGTAGAGCCTATACATATATAATATATGGAAAATGCTAAATATATAATAAAAAATTATTTACAAAAAACTTATTTCTCCACATGTCAGTTATTAGTATATTAAAAATCATGAAATTTGAATTTTAAAAAAAAATTAACAACATGAGTCTTGTAAGTAAAATTGGTGGCGCCTTCGACCCCCACGTATAGAAACTCGAGAATTGAGACGCCAAAATGATGACAATACGGTCACGCATTCCGACGATAAGTGCCAAGTGTGTGTACATGTAACAATGTACAACA
>NW_023354652.1:0-216 GCF_001411555.2 Juglans regia
CCTAGTTTGTTTGTTTTCAAAAAACATCTCATCTCATTTCATCTAATCATTATAATTTTCACAACTTCCAATACAAAATAAAATAAACAATTCAATTTTTTCAAATTTCAAAATAAAAAATAATATTAAAAAATATATTTTAACAATACTTTATTCAACTTTTTAACTTTCTTCTCATTTCATCTTTGAAAACAAACAAGCCCTAATTTGATTATT
>NW_023354653.1:0-275 GCF_001411555.2 Juglans regia
CTATATATATATATATATATATATATATATATATATATATATATATATATGAATTCATCTATCTATCAGCCACTATTCATTATCCCACACCCTATAAAAAAAAAAAAACTCTCAAGTGTAAGGTGCGGGGGTGAATAGTGGCTAATATATAATAAAACCATATATATATCTACTTATATATAAAGTACGAATCGCCTATCAACAGTGTTTTCGTCTAATATTTTTGTTTCCCATTTTGCCCCTGCTTTAATTTCTAAATTTCGGTTTTGCCCCTG
>NW_023354654.1:0-1222 GCF_001411555.2 Juglans regia
TGCACTTACTAGTGTATATATATATATATATATATATATATATATATAGAGTCTTAGAGTAAGTGTTGAAACCAAACCACAGGAGCTTCTCAGTTAATTAAGACTCCGATGCATAAATTAATAATTAAGGCACATGCACGAAGCGAGTGTTAGGAATGATAAGAGAAAGCTAAAAATTAAAAATTAAAAATACATAAGACACAAGGTTCGATAATGTGTCTACGTCTACAGAATTGTAGAGATTTTTTTTTATTATTTTAGATAACAACAAAAAAAAAAGGCGAAGGTCATAAAAAAGTGTTAATATAAAAATGAGTGTATTGCATATTCTTATCAAAATTTTGGTAAAATTGTGTTGTAACAAGTGTTGAAGAGTATGTCTTAGTGAAAGGGGGTCAAGTGAGCTCAACTGGCTCAAGCATAACACATACAGGAAGTGTGCAAGAAGTTGGCTTGACATGGCTCAACATAGTGCTCGAGCGAAGTTCGCTCGACATGACTCAACACACCGCTCGAGCTACATTCAAGTCAGAAAGTTCACTTGACATGGCTCGACACTTCGCTCGAGCGACACTCAAATCAAAAAGTTCACTCGACTACGCTTGACACTTCGCTCGAGCTACATTCAAGTCAGAGAGTTCGCTCGACTACGCTCGACACTTCGCTCGAGCCAATGTTCTGAAAACCTAATTTTTCCTTAGATTTGAGCGCCTCTTTCTTGGAAAGTATAAAATGAAACTTTTCATTCTTCCCTTTGGGTGGCAAATCAAAGCTAAAATAGAGCCCATTTTTCAAGAGCATTTGAGAGAAACTTTTCCCCACATTCAAAGTTGAATCTCTTGGAAAATATATCTCCACCAAATCACACTCAAGATATAAACATAGTTGAGTCTATTGGAGTGGACATGTTCATTGGCCAGAAGGTTTCCGGAACTACTGTTGCTGCAGAGATCGAGAGGTTCTCGTGGAATGCTATAGAAAGGTCGAAGTTTTGATACTACATGCGTGTAGAGATTGAACTCTGACTACATGCGTGTAGAGATTGAGTGGGTCACTCTTGGAGTTGCAAGCCAAGTTTAGATATTACAAAAGCTTTGTGAGTCTCTAAATTGGTTGTAACAATTAAAATTTCTATAGTAGATTTGAGGTGGTGTCTTATACTCGAAATGGTTTTAGATTTTGAAGAGGTTCTTCAAATGAGTTTCCACTTCGTGACCAAATC
>NW_023354655.1:0-2996 GCF_001411555.2 Juglans regia
TTATGAATCGGCCTCTCACTTTTCGCGTAATTAAGGCTTCGTTTATTTTGAGCAAATCAGATGGAAATTAAAAGTAGGATAAAATATTTTTAAAATATATTTTTTAATATTATTTTATTTTAAAATTTTAAAATATTAAATTTTTTATTTTATTTTATTTTGAATTTAAAAAATTATAATAATAATAAAAAATGAAATTAAATTAGATAAATTAAAAAATAATAATTTTATATATTATAATATAATTGTGAAGTATATAAATATCGTATAATTATTTTAAAAATTAATAAAATTTATTAATAAAAAATTAATTTTTTATATAAATATTATATTATATTTATTTATTTTAAAGTAATAATTATCTAATTCATAATTATAAATATCGTCTCTTTATAAAGAATTACGAAAACAAATTAGGATAAGGGTCACAACTGTTCGTTATGAAGGTTGGCGGTGTCACGGACTCACGTCACGTGTCCCACCTGAGTTCTTTAATTATCAGGGACCTGGGAGAGCTTTTAAGCTGGCTTAAGCCTTAAGCTCATCGGGCCTAGATTTTCGCCCACCGTCCTGATACTTAAGCCCGATCCATATGGCAGTGTCGGTTAGATATGAATGGGCTTGGGCCTCTTCATAATTTGTTAACCACCAAAAAATTGAGGTTTTACCTAAATTTTAGAAAATTAATGAATTCCTCAAGTCTAAAAATCGAAAAAAAGCTTGAGCTTGACTCACTGGAAAATAGCTATAGCCAAAAGAAAATTAATGATTCTTCCGTAGCAAAGATGATCGTGGAGAATTTTAGAAACAATATCACTATTCTATTTTACTCTGTTAGCAAGTCTAGCGAGAGTTTTTAATAAGAGAAATAATATATACAGTTGTAGAATGTACAAACACTGCATAATATTTTTTTTAAAAAATAAATAAGTATGGAACTTAAATGAAAAAATTAATTTTTTAAGAGTTCTGCTACATATAGTCCTTTTTGTATACTTTTTGTACATTTCACTAATACGATTGGCTAAAATAATTATTTTATATTAAAAAAAAGTGATGCAGTCAATCACATTAATGGAGTGCGCAAAGAGTACGCAAAAGTGATTGCACATAGAGTTTTTTATTTTTTAATAGAGAATCCCACTCGTTTTTAAAGTGATTACACGATACTTGCACAATTTACGACTGTATGTAGCATTACTCTTTCAATATGTACTCTCTATCAAACGCCCACGATCGAACTCTGATCATCATTTGCACACACATACATCTCCGGCATGTTTGATATACTAGTACTTGTATGCATGATTCCTCATTTGATAAGTGCTAAAATTGACTTCCTAAACATATGTGAGACATTTTATGTTCTACCAGCCATATGACGTTGGCCAACTGGTTTGGCCGTAGATGAAATGCTTTAGTTGAAGTTAAAAAACTGGCAAGTGAGAAGAAAGAAAGGAGGAGATGAGAGTAGAAAAAAGAAAGGAAGAAGAGGAAAGGAGACCAATGGGCAACTTTAGGGTTGCTTACTTATGAAGAATATATGCTAGATCTATAAATATATATCGCAAAAAGTAAACCTTCGAAATTGACTATCTCCAAAGGTTTCCTATACATGTAATAGATCGTTGTTAGTCATAAGTCTCATATTTAACGTGATATTTGATGTTCTTTTTTGTTCACCACATGTTTTCCAGAAGTTTTCTACTATATGCACTTAACAGATCGTTATTTATGATAAGCCTCATATTAACGTATTATTTGATGTTATTTTTCATTCACCACACGTCCGTCAAAAGTTTGTTTTTGCCTACCATTCATGCACTTATGCCATGCGCCACAAAGACACCTTTTGTTGGTTCGTCAGTTAGATTCCCAAATCTCGTCCACCTGGCCAGCAACGTGATCTTATTAACAAACTCAAGATGACGTCTTCATCAGTATCTTGAGTTTGAGGAAGAATGCTAGAATATTATCATACTTATTATAAAATATATTCATAATATTCTAGTATGCATGGTAATATGATTTATTCTTTACTATATTTAATTTATTTTGTAACTCAATAATTAGTATCATTGATTCATTGTATTTTCATTCTTTCTCTAACCTAATTCACTTATAAATAGGGACATATGTTATGCATTCAATAACAATTTGATAATAGTAAAGGTGTAGCCATCAAAGACTCTCTCTCATTCTCTTTTTTCAATCTCCTTTTCCATTTTATTTTATTTTCTACGTATATACAAGAGTATAAGATGTGGCGGGTTCAAACTCGCCATATAAGTTCATGCCACCGCTTGTGGCCCTTTGTGCATGGTTGAACGAGTGGATGGATTAGGCAGTGGGCCCTTCAGGGACATTAACATGCAAAGCAGCAAAAGGTTGGAAGTGTGAAACAATGCTCCAACTTAGATGCTAAAACTCAACCAAACACACCACACAAAGTAGGGCATAGAGACCACAACAAAAATCAGTTTTTGCCGCGGAGGCAGTTGGTGGGAAAAAAGTATTCCCGACCAAATCAACTCATGGGTTGTTCATCGAAAATAACCGACGATAAAAGATTGTATTGATCATAAATAATTTATATTGGTCGAAAATAATAGCTATTTCTAGCGGGTTTTTTCGTGGTAAAAACTATTTATAGTCGTGGGAAATATCATTGTGAATCGTGAGAGAAGACGACTAATTTCGACGATATATAATTGTCAGTTGAGCTTTTTCCACCAAAACAAGTGGTGATAAAATATATTTGCTACAACTATAAATCACAGGAAATACTTATTTGCCACGAAAAATACTTATTTCCACAAATTTATCTCGTGGAAAATAATTTATATAAACTTAAAAAAAAGATTATTTGTTGCGAATTATATTCACAACAAATAGTCTTACATAAGCAAAAAAAAAAAAAAAAAAAAAAAAAAAAAAAAAAAAAAAAAAAAAAAAAAAAAAAAAAAAAAAAATAAAAAAAAAAAAAAAAAAAAAAA
>NW_023354656.1:0-352 GCF_001411555.2 Juglans regia
TATTTTTATTATGTGAGTAAAAAAGTAAAATAATATATTTTTAAATAGATGTGAGCTTATATTTCACATGAAGAGGTCGCTCCAAACACATTAAAATTATGCAAACCCCACGACGTCTCCTTCTCGGTAAGCATTTAATAATTAATTTAATGCGACAATAAATAATTGTGAAAAATAAAAAAACGCGTGCGTTTCATTTGGCCAATTATTTTATTGCTAAATTCAGTATTATTGAACTTTAAAATCAAATTCCATGTCATGCTTTATGTTAAATCGTCCAGACTTGACTTTTACCCAGAAAAAAAAAAAAAAAAAAAAAAAAAAAAAAAAAAAAAAAAAAAAAAAAAAAAAA
>NW_023354657.1:0-535 GCF_001411555.2 Juglans regia
CACTATAATATATAAATAAAAAATATTTATCACTATAATATATAAATAAAAAATAAAATCGCTATAATTATAATATATAAATAAAAAATAAAATCGCTATAATATATAAATAAAAAATAAAATCACTATAATATATAAATAAAAAATAAAATATATAAATAAAAAATAAAATCGCTATAATATATAAATAAAAAATAAAATCTCTATAATATATAAATAAAAAATAAAATCACTATAATATATAAATAAAAAATAACATCACTATAATATATAAATAAAAAATATTTATCACTATAATATATAAATAAAAAATAAAATACCTATAATATATAAATAAAAAATAAAATCACTATAATATATAAATAAAAAATAAAATCACTATAATATATAAATAAAAAATAAAAAATAAAATCACTATAATATTTATCACTATTAAATATAAATAAAAAATAAAATCGCTAAAATATATAAATAAAAAGTAAAATCACTATTATATATAAATAAAAAATAAAATACTATAATATTTATCACTATT
>NW_023354658.1:0-289 GCF_001411555.2 Juglans regia
GTCCTTTTTTGTTATCTTACATTACCTAACACCTACCTTCCTTCTTGTCTTGTCCCCCATACATATCTATCATTTCTTTCTACTCTTTTTTTTTCTCCTAATATTTGTTTTTTCTTATCCCCTCTTGTTTCTAATGGTGGCCCTTTAATAGATTGGGCCTATTATTTTTACCCCCTCATACAAGATGCATAAACTGAGTAGGAGAGGTTGAAAGGGTATAGGCAATCAAAGCTGTAATAGTACTCTTAAGCAAAAAAGTCCAAGCTATATATCTCGATTTATATTCTAA
>NW_023354659.1:0-254 GCF_001411555.2 Juglans regia
TTGGCTTAGAGTGAGGAGGAGGGGAAGGCAGATTGGTAGAATAGTTGGGAAAGTATGTGGGTGGAGAGGGAAAAATGGATCGACCCCTGCCACAACCCGTCGTTGAGTACTTCACAACAAAAAAAAGAACTATGAAACTCAAAAAAGACAGAATTGTCAAAACAAAATTGTCTAATATAAATGAGATTTTTTGTAATATCAAGAACATGTAACAAATTTTTTAGAAGAAAAGTATGAGAAGAAGTGGAGAGTGC
>NW_023354660.1:0-201 GCF_001411555.2 Juglans regia
ATTGGAACATTATAAAGAGCAATAACTTCTTCTTCCCAAGCAATGCGAGATTCCATACACCCCCTACCCTTATCCTTATCATATGGGGTATCACATTCCTGATGCTGGATATATGCCCAAAACATGGACAAATCACGCCATAATATCATAAAGAAAATTGCTTTCATTTCAACATAAACACAATGTCCCAATACACTCTTT
>NW_023354661.1:0-234 GCF_001411555.2 Juglans regia
TTAACAAGGCTTACCAACATTACAACCTTTTCAATATCATATCATATCATATAAGAAATACTATATGTTCTTATATTTTTATTTATAAAATTTATTTTATTAATTTTTTTTTATTTTAAATTTTAAATTTTATAATTTTTATCGTACCAATAATTGACATGTTGAGAAATAATTTTTTTTTAAATTTTTCCTAAATACATTAACATTTTTCTATCAGATATATGATAGAATTTA
>NW_023354662.1:0-385 GCF_001411555.2 Juglans regia
ACTAGTATCAATTAGGCTTTATTTAGATACTAAAAGTATCTAAGATGATCTATAAATAATAATAAAATTGTTTGTGAAATAGTAATGAATAGTAGTAAAGTAATCTAAGAATATATGAGAACAACTGTGTTCCCGAACAGGGACATATCTTATGTATTCAATAGCATTTGAGAATAACAAAGATGTAGCTCTCAAATTATCTCTCTTCAATCTTATTTTTCCATTATATTTTATTTTCTACCGTACTTATGTAGGGTTTCTATGTATAATACCTACCTTTGTATGATATTTTCTATGTGTATTACAATATATCTTAGTAAAATTACAAGTCGTGTTAGTCTTTATATGAGTTTGTTTGCAAATATCAGTAAAGTTTTATATGAGT
>NW_023354663.1:0-673 GCF_001411555.2 Juglans regia
CGGAGTCGAAATTTCTTCCCATACAACTGGTCAACCTGAACCAGAGTCAACAAAGCTCTTCAAGTTTAACCCAAGTTTGGGCTAACAAAAATACCGTCTAGTACAAAAGACAAATAAATTAGAATTTTATATAGTAATACTATATACAGTTATAGAATACATAAATATTATATAGTTATTTTAAAAAATAGTGAGATTTGTTATTAAAATATTATTATTTTTTTATATAGATCTCATATTTATTTATTTATTTATTTTAAAATGATTGCATGACGTTTACACACTTACGACTATAACTATCATTTCTCAACTTTATATTACAAGTAAAATAGCCTGAATAGGAAAGGATGATCTTTTCTATTATGAAATTCAAACAGGCAATGAAGAATTTGTATCAAAGGGATTTTTTCAAATTCATTATTGAAATGTGTCCATTGCACAATAGAATAAGTGCATCGATTTTCACATCGATGTATCTTAATTGCCTTCCATGTTTCTAGACCTTTGAGTAGAAATCTTATATCTCTTACTATGCTTCTTATCTCCCAATTGTTTGCATTTTGTGAATTATTCATGCAGAGGAGATGACACTCGATGAATCCCTTTCGAGGATGATTTTTTTGATCTGCTGAGCAATTCCCGACTTGTTGGTTTTAAGGCAATAGATGCTAAG
>NW_023354664.1:0-413 GCF_001411555.2 Juglans regia
ATGGGGCAGCGACGGCTGGGGCGCTCTGTAGATTCCCGGTTTCACTCAGTGGGATCTGTAGTGGCGGGGCAGGATAAAATTTCTGTTTTTTTTATTTTTATCCTTTTTATTGGATCTTTTTGTTCATTGTTTTGGAGGAATTCTTCATTGATTGTTAATGATTTAAATATTCTCTAATTTATCCATCTCTGCATCAGCTGCTTTTATATTTAGAGCACTGCTACGGGTCTTAAATTCGGGATCTAAAATTTATCTCGAATAGTGTAACATTTTTTTAATTTTTATTTATTTTTTTAATATATTTTTTTAATCATCAATAATATTTTTAAAAGCTTTAAACCTAAGTTGAGGGAATGGGAATGGTGATTCATTTTTTAATCACACATCTCTCACTGGCATCTCATCAAAAGCTT
>NW_023354665.1:0-396 GCF_001411555.2 Juglans regia
ACAACCATAAATGTTCATCATAGTTTTTTTTTTTTATTAAAAACTTTTATTTTTTTAATAATTTTAGAGTTTTAAAAATTCATCATGCTTCAATTTTGTATCTATATCGTGCTTCTTTATTAATGATTAAACCTAATTAATCCTAAAAAATTAAGTTCTCCATTCAAATAATGAGAAGAACTCTAATTTAGTAAAAATTTAGGTTCGTTTGGATAGTGAGATGAAATAAAATGATATAGTTTTAGATGAGCTGAATAAAATATTATTATAACATTATTTTTTTAATATCATTATTGTTTTGACATTTGAAAAAGCTGAATTGTTTATTTTAAAAATTTTAAAAAATTGTAATGATGAGATGAGATAGATTGATAGTGTTTCTGTATCCAAACAGGA
>NW_023354666.1:0-884 GCF_001411555.2 Juglans regia
AAAGTATAAGAAAAAGACATTTCATGCATCTTTTCATAGAGTTTCAATAACTTGGATTAAAGAAAGAGAAATTCTATTTGCAATCTTGATGGGAAAATTACGTGTGCGGTCTCATTGATTAATGAGAGTAAAAAGAAAGAAATATTTTAAAAATAATATTATTGTAATTTTAATTTTTTTTTAAAACATAACTGTATAAACTTATATAAATAATTTTTATTTGGAAACTGTATATAAACTAACTCAGAAAGAAAAGAGCTTGGAAAACGCTATATAAGAGTGGAAGGAGAAGCTTTTACAAGTAGGGAGAGACATTTTGGTGAAGCTTGTAGCACAAAGGGATTCCAATAAAAGCCATGAGTCGTGTTGAATAATTGTCATCATTATTCATAAAAGTCTTTGTGAAGAATTGAAAATTAGGATAATTAGGTGTTGATAAGTCAATTAAAATACATTAGTACAACATTTTTTGAAATATATTTTCCACAAGAACGTGATGGTGTTATTGGTGTAGAAACAAACCTATTTCTTGAGGTTCCTTATTGACGGGCTTCGTTTGGATGACAAACATCTCTCAACTCATCTCAACTCATCATTACAATTTTTTCATATTCCAACATAAAATATAATAAACAATTCAACTTTTTCAAATCTTAAAATAATAATAATATTAAAAAATAATATTCTAACAATATTTTATCATCTCAACTCAACTCACTTCAACATCCAAACGCAACCTAATGTATAAACTCATGTTGGAGATGGAGAGTCATTTGAATCTCTCTTGTAATGGGCCCAATAGTTCCACAAGCATGCAGGAACATCGTATGTTCGTTACCACGAGATCGAATCACCCCCCATACAAGATTACTATAATAATTAAC
>NW_023354667.1:0-815 GCF_001411555.2 Juglans regia
GTATTATATAATTATTTTAAAAAAAATAAATAAATATAAAATTCATATAAAATAAATAAATTTTTTATGAGTGAATTCTACTTTTTTTTTAAATGACTACACGATATTTACGCATTCCACGAATGTATATAACATTACTCTTTAAGAAATGCTTATATTCACACTTCAGAGACAGTGAACGAATGAAAACCGTAGGCATGCCAAAAATGTTTTGCTCATATTTTGTACGGAGAAGTGTATAAGGTTTCATTTGAATACAAAAAGTATTTTATCTCATCTAAATTTATTTTATTTAATTATTATAATTTTTTCAGATTTTCATATAAAATATAATAAATAATTCAATATTTTCAAATATTAAAGTAATAATAATATTAAAAATAATATTATAATAATATTTTATTCAACTTTCATCTCAACAAACTATCCAAACGGCATCTAAAAATAAACTCACAAATTGACATAATTTCATATGATATGTTAGATATATTTTATAATAAAAATAATTTTTCACATCAAGTCATATCAATTTCTAGATTTATTTTTATAAAATATTTTTGTTGGTCATTTGAAAATAAAAGATCACCAAAACAAAATAAAAAATGATACTTGCAGGTGTTATTGTGCAAGTATCATACAGTCACTTTAAAAAAAGTAAATAAATACGAGATACACATAAAAAAATTAATTTTTTAATATTAGACTCTAGTTTTTTTCAAAACAACTGCACAATACTTGCACATTTCACGACTGCATGTAGGATTATTAAAAAAAATACATCTTTCTTTGCATTTTTGGTTGGTCGAAAGCATTAA
>NW_023354668.1:0-579 GCF_001411555.2 Juglans regia
TTATGTTTCTTGTTTTGGAACAAAATGAGTGGGGTATGGGCAAAAAATGGACTGGTTTTTGGGCTTGGTTATTACAAAAGAGGAGAGGTTTCAAATAAGAGGAAAGGTTTCAAAGGTGTATTTTGTTGAAGATAACATTCCTTAAAAGAAGTTAACGAATGCTTACCACTAGTAAAAGTCAAGGTGCGGTTTCTTATGTTATAAATGTGTATTTCCTGTTTAATGTTGAGAGTTGTTCCTTTACTAATAAAAGGTTTAGTTTTCCTCTCAAACAAGATATGACTACTCTCAGGATCAAACATATGGTTATGTTATAGGTCTTCAATAAATTTTACCACAAAAAAATGTTATTTCTCTCTTCTTTCGCTATTTAGTCGGAGACTCTCCATCTCTCTTATGGTAGGAGTCCTACCTGCTTGGAACAAACATGTGAAGGATATGGGATTGGAGACTTTAAATTTTACCATGCACCTTCTATCACTCTCCTCGACCTCTGCCCCACCCTTCCATCTCCCACTCATCTTTAGTGCAATCTATGGGTGGGCAACGAGGGCCCACACCCTATTACCCTTCCCCCAT
>NW_023354669.1:0-1217 GCF_001411555.2 Juglans regia
TCCCCCCCCCCCCCCCCCCCCCCCCCCCCCCCCCCCCCCCACTATGATTCTCACTTTGCTTAAGTAAGACTTTTGTATTGTATTCACCTTCTATATAAATGTTAGACTAGGAGACCATTGCTATACAATTTTGTGAATACAATTTTAACAAATTTAAAAGCTATGTTTTTAGTTTCTAAATTATAGTTATATTTACAAATTTTAATTTGCAATTCAAATTATGTGATAATTTGGGTCCAAAATATCTTTTTGGACTCATAAATAGTTTTTAGGCCCAATGGGCCATGGGTACCGTGGATTGGGCAGGGAGTAGGGCGAATGATCAGGTGTTTGACCTCGCACCCAAGCACTAGGGTTGGGGGCCTCGACCCCACCTCCTGAGGGCAGGGTGAGGGGAAGGGTCATCCCTGCTCCCACATGGGCAGATAGCACCCCTAGTATAATCCAAATTCCGCCTCTACGCACATTTGTCATACAAAATCCATGCCAATAATGCATTGCCATAGTGCCGAATACAGTCCCAAGACAACTATTTAGCTCTAAATTGATAGTTTGCTTCCTAACCCGGCCCAAACTGTTTGAATAAGGCTGGCATCTATACACATCCCAAATTTGGGCCGATGGCATCTATATATATATATATATGCAGTAACTCCACTGTATTCTAATAACAATATCAAATCAAAGCATACGTCAGAAGCACCAGAGCAGCAACTCAGTGCACTAAAACTAAGAGGATGACACCCATAGATGATCCCCATGAAGACCATAGTAACTGCTCAATGCACTACAAACAAAACAACAGAAAACAACACAAGATCAAAATGAAAAACAAAAGAGATGAACGTACATATGAAGTATTACCGTCTCTTGATTATGATCAAAGTAATTAGGTACAAGAATTAAAACCCAATAAAGTATATATATATATATATATATATATAACATGTTTTCTGCAAAATATTCATCTATTACGACAGAAGAAATCGTGAGATAATAAAATATTAGAAATGAGAGTGCTTTCAACACTAACGATGTTCTCGACACCATCGACATCATCACTAACTGTCAACACTAGTGAGAGGCATCAGTAGTACGGTCTCATTTTTTTAAGTCCAATCATGCACAAGGAAAGAAGGTTATTTTTTTTCCACTTTTCTTATTTTATGTTTTTGTGTGGGTCTGTCCAACAAGAAGAGGAAAAGATTTGTTGGGTA
>NW_023354670.1:0-1898 GCF_001411555.2 Juglans regia
ACCCCGTTTGGATTCAGGGATAAAATGAGTTGAGATGGTTTGTGAATAGTAATAAGATTTATGAGTTAAAATTTGTGAATATTAGTGAGATGAGTTGAAATAATCTTAACTCACCTCTGAGTGGGCTTAGTCAAGAAATTAGGTGATGATAATGATAACGATGATAGTGAGATGATTGTAAGTAATGACGGAACCAGCTGGCCCTTGCCTGTCTATGGCCCCCAAGGCCAAACACGGGAGCCACCTCTCTTTTTAGACAAACTCCAATGTCTCTGATTCGGTTTATGATTATAAAACTATAGTTGTATAAACTATAATTATGGTTTAAAGGAGGGGATAAACCAGCAATTAATGTCTAATAATATCTTTGGAGCTTTTTAGACATCTCCATAGATAATTTGTTAGACCTAGCTGATAATTTCTTCCAACAATTGTTCGATTTAGCTAATTCTAGGAATCCTTCAATTTTTTTTCTATATTTAGTTCTTAAAAGCGAAAGCATGCAGAAAGGTCCAACAAAGATTTTCATCCTGAATCTGATTTTGTGACCAAATGAAATTAGGGAAAAAATGATAGAAATTTCCATTGAAATTGTACCATAATCTCTTTCATGAGTATGTTTCCAAATTGTCGTGGATTAAAGACATTTCCAAATACAGTTGTCAAAAGTACTCGGGTGTTAAAATTCTGCTGCTTTTTTAACTCCATGATTATGAACCCACACACCGGTGCTGAAGTAGCCATTTAGCTTCAACTACACGTACAAGTGCCTTGAAGTTAGAAGTTGGTAATTTCTATCCTAATTAATTGTGCTCCCTTCACTAGAGGCAGATTAAAGGGATGGAGTGCCGCGGTTAATTATTGCCAGATAGAGGCCTAGCTAGGTAGATCAAAAGGGTCAAGTAATGCACATATTAATTATGTATTATTAACTAGGGGTCCTACTTGCATGATGTGGGGTTAATTATTCCCATGGAGGCATGCATGCAAGATATTGCTACAAATAGATGTTGGACAACTGATCATGATCCCCGCCGGGGATTCCTCGGATGCATGCTAGGCCAGTGAACCAGGTTTGAACCGGCACCAAACCAGTCTATATGAGTTTTTTCAATTTGTTGATGCACATCGATAGGTTTTTCACTAGTTTCGGCCAATATCGGTCTGAGTCGATTTAAGTCGATTTTTTGATTTATTGTAGTCTTAATCCCCGGATGCATGCTAGAAATATCTCTATATATATATTGTTTTATTTTTTTCATCAAGTTAGAAATATATATATACACAAATTATATATACAGTCATTTTTTTGTACACTTTTACGTACTCTATTAATATGATTAATTGTGTCATTTTTTTAATATAAAATAATTACTTTAACTAATCACATCAATAATAGATAAAGAATATATAAAAATAATTATATATAACAGAACATATATATATATATGGTCAAGTACTGCGCGCGTGATTAGTTTTTGAGTTTTATATTTTTTTATGTATATATTTATCGAAATCTAAATTTTATCATTTGAATAATTAGATTTCTAATGTTTTTAATAAGAAATTATGTCCAGTTGAAAAGTCAAAATACATCTTTTAATGGGCCGGGTAAAAGTAAAAAATACAAGTAACAAAAAAATATGTAAACTAATTAACGAAGTTTTTTTTTTTAATTTAAAATACTTTTAACAAAAACACTGAGAAATAGGAAAAATAAAAAATAAAAAATAAAAGACAAATGGAAATTATTGCTTTAGTTGATATTTCTGTTTCAAGTTTAATTAATGGAACTATAATATCTATTGCGACAATAATTAATGCAACTTAATTTCTAGAGTAAGCTTAAACCATATATAATATATATATGTATACGCATTTACCTGCTGAATGCAATC
>NW_023354671.1:0-232 GCF_001411555.2 Juglans regia
CCTCGTGTTGCACCCCTCGTTTTTGTTTTTTCCGCCTTGCGAGATAAATTGACAAGAAGGAGCACTCGGGAGTGGATTTTTGGGAAAATCTCGCCCGGCCCATCCCGTAGCCATGGGTTTGGATCAGATCTCCGATTGGATTGGGATCGGAAGGACGCTAGTATGTCGCTCAAGGATTATATGAATTTTAAGTATTTAGTTTGATGGGTGCGATCATACCAGCACTAATGCA
>NW_023354672.1:0-727 GCF_001411555.2 Juglans regia
TCTTTAACTAATTTGGCACTTATTTTTATAATATCATTGTATGATTTGTTGTATGATGACAGATATACTTGGGATATGATGAATGTCAATTTAGGATTAACGTTTGAGTCTTATAAGTTAACCCTTTGAATTATAGGCCCATAGTAGCCAACTTTGAGCCAAAAAACACATATAGCTTGTTTTATTTATATACCTACATTATTCATACCTCTCCACATTGGAGTATAACCTATTCACTGATTTTCTCTGCCCTTGTTACTTTTAAGTGTGTATTAAATGTGGAATCCTTTTAATGTGAACAAAAAAAAAAAATAAAAAGGAGAGAGAGAAAAAAAGGCAAGAACACAAGTTACTAGTTGTTCAAGTGAATTAGCTTCAAAGGAAGAAATACGAAGGTTGGAAAGAAATAAGATAATATCAAGGTGACATATACTTGTTCACCAAATTATTGAGCTGAAAATAAAAAAAATAACAAATAAAAAAAAACGTTATTCAGATATTTGAAAGGGCCGATGCCAGCCCATTGTATTCCAACATGAACAATAGCAATCGATGATCATTAACACTTCATGCTGTTTATGCAATCGATCACTTACTCAAAATGGTCAACATTTATAATAATAAAAAAAAAATCAACTGTTTGTGCACATAGAACTCCGTGTATTTATCATTTCTAAGAGAGAGTGACACGATCATATTAGTATTTTTATTTTTTGGGTGCTGCTAT
>NW_023354673.1:0-463 GCF_001411555.2 Juglans regia
GATAGGAAAGAGATAGATCAAAAGGGTTAATGCTCATATTAATTATTTATTATTAACTAGGGGTCCTACTTGTATGATGCAGGATGGGATGGACCACTCCAGCACCTCGTCTCGCATCATAAGGGGAAGGGTTTTTGACCTCGCAACCCACTCCCGGGTGGCGGGGGTGGGACCCCTCTGCCCACCTCTATTATGAACGAAACTTCAAGTTGGGACAATAGCTAGAGCATTGCCAAAAGTGTAAAAGTAAAAGAAAATAGGATTCTGATATTCTTTTTCTATGCAATTTGACGAGTAATTAATGATTCAGAAGATGACTATATGTATATATATTAAATAAATTAAAATTATTTTCTCCTTTCAATGTCATTTTTCTAATTATATATATGGGAAAAGTAAAGACGTTAAAAGTACGTAAAATGGTCTTCAGAATTCGATGCTCATGTTAACATGCATAAAGGTT
>NW_023354674.1:0-222 GCF_001411555.2 Juglans regia
TAGGGGTGGGCAGCGGGGCCCCGCCCCCGCTGCCCAGACCCGTTTCCGCCCCGCACCCGTGCGGCGGGGCGGACCACCCTGTCCGCCAGATGCGGGGGCGGGGTCACCCGCCCCGCATCTGGGGCTCTGTCCGGGGGCGGGTGCGGATGCGGGTTTCAATCTTTGAAACCCCTAAATTAATTTTGGGTTTCGAATACAGTCTGTCTCTAAAATAATATGAAT
>NW_023354675.1:0-835 GCF_001411555.2 Juglans regia
CTTCAAGTATTATCGTACTTATGAAAATACTTCACATGCCAAACAACTTCAAAAATTCTCAATGGGACCCATAAATTCACTTCAATCTCTACTCATAACTATTCAGAAAATTCTATAATATTTATCACTATTATATATAAATAAAAAATAAAACCACTATAATATTTATCACTATTAAATATAAATAAAAAATAAAACCACTATAATATTTATCACAATTATATATAAATAAAAAATAATTTCACTATAATATTTATTTATTTTATATATAAATAAAAAATAAAATCACTATAATATTTATCCCTATTAAATATAAATAAAAAATAAAATCACTATAATATTTATCACTATTATATATAAATAAAAAATAAAATCACTATAATATTTATCACTATTATATATAAATAAAAATAAAATCACTATAATACCCCCTCCCTTAGCCAGGGGAGGGGTTCAAACTCTTTCATACTTCAGCTTTTTATTCTCTTTGACTGAATACTTCTCCCCTTTCACTCTATCCAAACAACTGACTTAGGCATCGGAGGTATCACGACACCCGAGTCTTCCCATTCTCTTCCAGACCGAGCACAATAGTATGGAGTTGCCTAGGCTGTGAAACTTGACATCAACAACCTCAGGACCAATTGATCAACCAATGGAAAGAAATTAAAATAAAATAAAAGGGGTTGGAACATTGTTCTTGTGCCAATGTATCTGCTTGCATACATATGAGATGCTATCATTTCTCTGAAACTTTGTTTTTGTTGTGAGGAATATGAAACTTTCTTTTGTATATATATATTAAATACTAATTTAGATGTGTGTGTATATATAG
>NW_023354676.1:0-259 GCF_001411555.2 Juglans regia
GGTCGTTTATCAAACACGAAGATAAACGACATATCGTTTTGAGTTTCAGTAAAACGACATGTCGTTTAAGAGCTGTGTCTGTTTTAAGGATATGGGAAAAACGACACGTCGTTTTTTCCTTCTAGAAAAACGACCTGTCGTTTACTTGGTGCTGTGTAAAAAAAAAAAAAAAAAAAAAAGGAAATTTTTTTTTCCCCATTTTAAATGGCTTGAATAGTGGGTTTTTGGGTCTATGCCCTTTGTGCTTATAATTTTTTTT
>NW_023354677.1:0-475 GCF_001411555.2 Juglans regia
CTAAATCTATCATTTTTAAGCAAATATATATCATCACAAATGATAAATATGCCACGAGGCTTTTACGGGGCTTCACACGAAATATGACAAATTTTTTACGCTTCATTGCACTCTAACGACATTATTTTGTTTAATTTTTTTAATACATATATATATGTATATATATAAACATACACGTGTGTGTATATATATACAAAATTATTTGTTTAAACCCAGACAAACACGTGTATAAACAAAAATGATTTTGTTTAATATTTTTAGAAAAATTCTATTCCTAAATCTCATACACCACACATCATCTTTTTTATGATTTCTTTAATTTTATTTTCTTACCAAATGTGTGGTATATGGATTATGAGTAGAATAATTCAATTATTTTAATAATAATAAAACCAAAAAAAACTTTAAAAAAATTTTAAAAAAATAAAAAAATTTTGGTGTGTGGTGTATAGACTTATGAATAGTAATATTCATT
>NW_023354678.1:0-344 GCF_001411555.2 Juglans regia
TTTTTTTTTTTTTTTTTTCGAATTTTCTTTTCTTTTTTTTTCGAATTTTCTTTTCTTTTCTTTTCCTTTCCTTTCTTTTCTTTTCTTTTCTTTTCCTTTCTTTTTTTCTCTAATTCATCCACAAACAGCAATAGTCAGTTGTGAAAACCAACCAATTGAATTCAAACACACAAGCATGGACAATGAAATAGAAAAGAATCAATGGAACGACACTCCAAGCAATTGACAAACTTAGAGATGCAGGAAACCCTAGAATTTTGAAACCCTAGGTGATGCAAATTTCAGCCAAACCCAAATCCTTAAGAATTTCGGCAGCCTACTTTTTATTTCAATTTTTTTTTTTT
>NW_023354679.1:0-585 GCF_001411555.2 Juglans regia
TCTCAATATTTTTCAAGTATTTTCGTATTTTTAAAAATACTTCACATACTAAACAACTTAAAATACTCTCAATAGAATCCACAAATTCACTTCAATCTCTACTCATAATTATTCACAAACATTCTATAATACTTATCACTATAATATATAAATAAAAAATAAAATCACTATAATATTTATCACTATTAAATATAAATAAAAAATAAAATCACTATTATATATAAGTAAAAAATAAAATATTATAATATTTATCACTATTATATATAAATTAAAAATAGAATCACTATAATATATAAATAAAAAATAACATTACTATAATATTTATCACTATTATATATAAATTAAAAATAAAATCATTATAATATTTATCACTATTATATATAAAAGTAAAATAAAATCACTACAATATTTATTAATATTAAAAAATTACTATAATAAAATCATTATAATATTTATTATTAAAAATTAAATCACTATAATATTTATGAGACTCACATATTTTTCAACTTTCTACTCAAAAGTCAACAACTCAACATACTTCACACATCTAAATAATTCAAAATACTCTTCACAAACTCACTCTAA
>NW_023354680.1:0-1328 GCF_001411555.2 Juglans regia
GCCTCATTTGCTTACACATAAGATAAGAAATCTGTAAATAATAGTGAATAATTAATAAATAATAATAAATTATTTATAAATAATAGTAAAGTAATACGAGACTATTTCACTAACGAAACACAGTCGGCTTTGTTTGGAACCTCAACTCGTCTCAATTTATCATTACAACTTTTTTAAATCCACACACAAAATATAATAAATAATTCAATTTTTTCAAATCGTAAAATAATAATAATATTAAAAATAATATTTTAATAATATTTTATCATCTCAACTCAACTCAACTCAACTCAACTCAAGTCAATTCAACTAAATTTAACATCCAAACACAACACAGATCTATCATCAAAAATTGATTTTGATTTTATATTTTTTATTGTGGGTCTCAATTTATGTACATGCACCATGCATGGGACTCCTAGACAGATAGGAAAAAGACTAGGCATTGTTTGGGGCTTGAGTTAAAAAACAGACGAGGTAAAATCATCTCGTACGGTCACATGAGAAGTATCCAAATGAACTATGAGATACAAAAACATCTCATTCCCCTTTTTTCAACTTTTCTCGATTCTGTTCAATGAGAAGACCCTTTACTGACTATACAGTAAACTTTCCCCCTTCGTACGAGGCACTGATGCAAATTGACTATCGTGTTTCGTGTTGCTATATATCAGAGGTTTGATTGTCTTTGAACTTTCTGAAGCACCAAGCAATATCCGAGATAATAACAAAAGGAACAACAATGAAAAAGGCTAGTGAAACTCTTCAAAGTTATTGATAGGATATTTTATTTATTTATTATTTAATAATTAAAGAAGTGATTATTAATAAAAATATATATTTTTTTAATGATTAAAGATATTAAATAAATATTGAAAAAAAAAAAAATCTTTTTTTTCTTTTGAAATGCACTAATGATACGCCCAACCGTAAACGTTGGGCGGTTGACTAGGGTACGTTTGAGTGTTGAAAAGTGTTGAGAATGTTTGTGAATAATTATGAGTAGAGATTGGAGTGAATTTGTGGGTCCCATTGAGAATATTTTGAGTTGTTTGGATGTGTGAAGTATGTTGAGTTGTTGACTTTTAAGTAGGTAGTTGAAAAATGTGTGGATCCCATAAATATTATAGTGATTTTTTAATATTAATAAATATTATAGTGATTTTATTTTACTTTTATATATAATAATGATAAATAGTATAATGATTTTATTTTTAATTTATATATAATTGTGATAAATATTATAATGATTTTATTTATATATATAATAGTTATAAATATTATAGTAATGTTATTTTTTTATTTATACATTATAGTGATTTTATTTT
>NW_023354681.1:0-3410 GCF_001411555.2 Juglans regia
TTTATTTTTTATTTATATATAATAGTGATAAATATTATAGAATGTTTGTGAATAGTTATGAGTATAGATTAAAGTGGGCTTGTAGGTCCCATTGAAAGTATTTTAAATTGTTTGGTATGTGAAATATTTTCAAAAGTACGAGAATACTTAAAAAGTGTTGAGAATTCTTTGTAAGCCAAACATAGCCTAGGACTATCCGAACCACAATACCCAATTCCATAACCTGTGCCTTGTAGTGGTTTATACGAAGTCAAGTTTTTTTTACAAAATTATTGCAGAAATAAATAAACTATTTTGGAACTTTTGAAATAAATCAATTTGGAAAAAAGTTATTGTTGGAAATTTTCTAAATAAATATATTAAAAAATATTAATCAATCATTAAATATACTTTCTAATTATTGATGGAACCACATAATTTCTCTTCTTCATAAAAAGTTAAACCGTCTCATCTCACATTTATTCCTACCATGGTACCTGCAAGCTTTTACAAAACCAACTCAAATCATCTTAATACTATTTATAATATTTATAAAAATCTTATAATTTCTCATCTCATCTCACTTCTTAAGAAATGATTTAATACTAAATTTAACTTCTTAATTTAAACTTTTTTTATTTAAGCAATGATTTAATATGATATCAAAGCAAACGAGCCTTAACTTCCCAATTTATTCCATTTAGTTAAAATTTCTACGTATTCAATCATCTAAAAAACTTGACCCAAACATAATGGGTAGTGTTAGTGCCAAAAATTGCATAACAAGTTGAAACGGACAAAAGAGTCATTCTCAGCCTACGATGACCATTTTGGCCTCGACGATGCGGTTGGAGCCCACGATGGTGGTTTGGGGTACGGTGCCCATATGTACATCTAAAGCAGTAAATAGAATAATAATACAAAAAATGTAAATAGATAATGAGACACACAGATTTAAGTATTTCGGCATAGGGCCTACGTCCACTGGTCGTTTGGAATATAAAATCACTATAATAAGAGTATTTTATAGTCTATCATGGCATCTTGCTTCTCTCTGTGCAATGGAGGTCGGAGACCTCTTTAGCCTGGAGAAGATAATATCTCTCTTGAGTTCTTGTTGTGAGGTTGAAGATGATCCCTTCTTCTAGTCGAACTCCCTTATTCCATCTGATTAGATCCCTTTTATTCAAGCTCTGTCAGTGGTTGGTGAGAAGTTCAAATTTATCTCACTTCTTTCTTTACGTGTCTGCCTTGCTTTACTCCCTCAACTTTTACTTTTTAGTCCTATCACTTCATTGTCTTTTCCCTCTTGCTTCCTGATGGATCTTTGTGATGGACTAGGCTTGGTGCATCTTGGACCTGGTACATTTAACCCCAGCAGGTCATGATTCGGTCTGCTAATACATCATCCTCCTTTGCTCTTTCCGTTTTGCCTGGTAAGTCTCTCTCTTGGCTTTTGGATTTTGTCTGTCACAATCAAATGACACCCTCATCGTCCTTATTATCTAAAATACATTCTGCACATCCACCACTTGCTATACACACTACCAATGGACCCATTATGCTTGCTCCTAGTATAGACTCTATCTCTACATCTAACATTTCCATTTTTGAAGTGTTTCATGTTCTTAAACTCTCTTATAACTTGATGTTTGTGGGGGCAACTAGCTCAACTTGGCTATTGTGTTATTTTTTACTACTCTGGTTGTACCATGCAAGATCCACGGATGGGACAGGAACTTGGGACAGGCCCTAGAGTGGAGCGTATGTTTCCAATGAGCATTTTGCATCTTCCCTCAATTCCGCCTGGTCCATTTATTGGTGTTTCTGCTATCACATATGTTTCTCCTTCCTTCGCCCTCTGGCACTCTCAACTTGGTCATGCATCCTCTTTCTAAATACAACAATTAGTTTCTTAAGGTCTTTTAGGTTATGTATCGCAAGATACATTTGATTATCTTTCTTGTCAGTTAGGCAAACAACCTGCTTTGCCTTTTCATATTAATGAGTCATTATCTGTTAGTATTTTTTATTTAATACACTTTGATGTTTGGGGATCTGCCTCTATTACTAGTATCGGTGTATCTAGTTATTTTGTTATATTTATTGATGATTTTACTCGTTACTATTTGGTCTATCTCATGCACTCTCGTTCTGAACTATTGCATATTTATTGTAACTTCGCAAAAATGATTAAAACCCAATTTTCTAAACGTATCGAGGTTTTTCGATCTGACAATGCACTTGAATACAAACAATCTGCTTTTCAAAGTATCTTGCAAACATATGGCACTATACATCAAACCTCTTGTCCATGCACCTCTCAGCAGAATGGACGAGCCAAACAAAAAATTTGTCATATCTAGGAGTGATATCGTGGTCCTGTTCGGTCCGGTCTTAGGCGGTTTTGTGGACCTAACCTATTTGGTCCAGGGATTTTTCACCCTGGATTGGACCGAGTAATGTATAGGACTGGACCGGACCGGTCAGGTACATTTCGGTTTGGTCTGGTCCGGGGTGGCCCAATCGGTTTGGACCATGCCCAAAATGGGTCATTTAGCTAATCTAAATCTAGTTTTTGTTTTTGCCAAATTTCAATTATTTTTGGTCTACTTCAAATTTTGTACATTTTCTTAGCTAAAAATACTAAAAAAAAAACTTGATCTTGAAAAATATAATGATAAAAGAAAATTAATCTATATAAAAAATAAGAAAAAAAATAATACAAAAGTTATCAAATTACAAATTACAATTCAAAACTTAACAGCTTAACATATAATGGGTACATGGCATGAAAACCATATTTTCCAACAATATGAAGACCATATTTTCCAAAACTTAACAACTTAACATATAATGATAATTATATTTATGATGTTAAATATTAATTGCTAATTTGTTACTAACTTAGAGTATGTCAATGACTCAAATTCAATGTATTATAAATTTATAATTTATGATTCTATGAATCTATGATAATTTTCAATTTTTCAATATATTAAACTTTTAAGTTTTTACATTTTTTATATGTAAATTTGTAATATGATTAATAAATCATTGTATTAGCCTATAAGCCTGTTAAAAATATATAGTTATAACTTATAACTTATAGTGATATTAATACTATTCTATTATATATATATTATGCTATAATACTATAAATTTTATAATATGCTATTAATTCTATAACTCTTATATGAATATAGTTATTATAACTTATAATAGTTATATAGTTAGTATAATATAATACTTATATTATACTAAATAACTATAGAATATACCAACACTAATAGTAATAGAAATACTATATACTATACTAATAGTGATATTAATATTTTATATAGTTATAGACTTATAGTAACATATTAAGTTAACTAAGCTATTAGTCTATTATACATATATTATGCTATAATTATTATACATATATTATT
>NW_023354683.1:0-1302 GCF_001411555.2 Juglans regia
TAAATTTTCATACGGTCCGGTCCGGTCCAGTCCGGTCCAATCCGGTCTAAAAACCGTGGATCGGACCAAATGAATTCAGTCGTATGAAGTTTGGACCGAGACCAACCGGGACCATTCCCAGTTCGGTCCGGTCAGTTTTTCCAGTCCGGACCGCCCGATTCTCACCCCTAGTCATATGCTTGACATAGTTCAGACTCGTCTCCTCTCTGCTAAAGTCCCTAACCCATTATGGGATGAAGCTACCCTTTCTACAGTTCATACCATTAACCACTTTCCAAGTCTAGTCATTTCAAATCAGTTTACATCAAAGCATCTGTTTGGATCTCCACTGACTATCAATCATTGTTTTGAATACCGTTTCAGTGACCGTTTCGATTAAGGCACTGTAATAAAATATTTCAGTACTAGTATCATTTCAGGATAGTTTATATATAATAAATTAATTATATATGTATAAATTATATTTCAAAATAACATTAATGCAACCCTTAAAAAGTTAAAACACATATTTATAAAACTTAATAATACTTCTAAGTTCTCAATCTAACTATTTGAAAAAATAATTATTCATCTTCATCATGAAAAGGGAAGTAGAGATTTGATTTTAAGTCGTCGAGAAAAAAATGATTAAAAAAAGTTGAGAAAATAGTATTTAGATGTTAGAATTGAAGTGAAAATTATGAAAAAGTCAGAATGTTTACATTAATTACAAAAAAAAAAAAAAAAAATTCAGCCAGTACATCGAAAACTGGTTGGTATTGATCGAAAAACACAGGTATAACCGATATTTGACCCTGTACGAAACACATACATTTCATGTACCGGTCACTACTCTGGTATGCTAAATACCGGTAGTACAGTACGAAATTCAAAACACTGCTATCAATACCTTCATTCCTTTGGTTCTACTTGCTTTGTCCTTTTTCAGTCTCATGAACATACAAAGTTGGAGCAACGTTCTCGTCTTGTTGCTTTCTTGGCTACGACGAGACTTAGAAAGGATATCGGTCTTATGATCCCATTGCACATCGCTTCCACATTTCCTGTCATGTTGTGTTTTGGGAACATCACTTATTTACTGAGGTATCTACTTTTAGTCCCTCTATTTCTCAATCTTTTGCCTTAGAGATTTTTCTAGATGAGCAATCCAACCATTCTCTGACTGTGTCCATATTCAATGTTTTAAGCATTCCACCTACTCACTATTTGGACACTCCTAGGCTAGAAGCTTTGTCTCTTGAGCTGCCTCCCTCTTCGGCTGCAATCCTTGAACCTGCCCCGCCTGCGGATCACACACCCGAC
>NW_023354684.1:0-1466 GCF_001411555.2 Juglans regia
TTTGTATTTTTTATTTGTTCATTTAGATGAATTAATTTATGGGATCCCAATTCCATTTTGCTTGGATATTTAGATAAGTGTTGAGAAGTAGTACTTGGAAATCATGTGTACTAATTAATTTTGGTTATGGGCACCAATCTTCAAATTGATTTTGTTGCTGATCTACTTTTGAATACAAAATGGGTTGATATAAGTTTGTTTGTGTTAATTCAACATAATAATTTTTTTTTTAGGCAGGGCATGCTTATTTTATAAAACAAGCCCTAGGGCTTGTTTGGATTTGCAAGTTATCTCAGCTCATCTCAATTCATCTGAACTCATCTCACTATTATTTATTACTATTCAGCAACTTTAACTCACAAATCTTACTACTATTCACAACTTATCTCATTACTATTCACAATCCATCTCAACTCATCTCAACTCATCTCAAATCATCTTCGAATCCAAACATCTCCTAATGAAAAGGTTAAGTACTCACGTGTGTGTCTATATATATATATATATATATATATATATATATATATACAGTACACTCATACAAATTAAACTCAAGAATCCAACCCAATATTAATAGACCCAAACAAAATACTTCAAAGTTAATTTGAATAATATTACATTTTTTTTTTGTTTTGTTTTTGTATGCTTCAATAATTTTACATTGTAAAGGTAGTCCAGGTTCCGAGAATTTGTAGAAAGTTGTAAAGAAAACAAGAAAACAAATTGGGAGAGAGATTCAAATTTGGTCTTAAATGGACGATTCGAGGCGTAGCCCAAACCTCCGCGAACTATTTAAGGTTGCATTTGAATGTTGAGCTGAACTCAGTTGAGTTTAATTTTTTATAAATAGTAGTGAATTGAATAATAAAAAGAGTTACATAGAGTTCATCTAAATTGAATTTAAAGTGTGTTTGGATATTAAAATGAATTTAATACTTTTTATGGAAAGTTGCAAAAGGTTATGGATCCTACGTAAAAAGATATGTTAAGTTGAAAAAAGTTATGGATCCCATGTGTAAGGATGTTTTGAGTTGAGATGAGTTTAGTAATTTGAGAGTTGAGTGTTTGGATGTTGGATTCGGCTTAAAATTAGACTAAACTTAATTGAGCCTTGCAACCAAGCGCAACCTTAATTGAATTTAGTTGAACTCAGTTTAATTTTAAACTAAGTACTCTAACATCCAAACACTCAACTTTCAAATTATTAAACTCATCTTAACTCAAAACTTCATTACACGCAAAATTCATAATATTTTTCAACTTATTACATCTTTTTACTTGTGAGATCTACGACCTTTTTCAACTTTTGATAAAAAAGTATTAAACTTATTTTAACATCTAAACACACTTTAAACTTAATTTAGATGGCCCCACATAACTTTTTCTACTACTCAACTCATTACTATTTATAAAAAACTGAATTCATGTCAACATTCAAACACAATTTCTAACACTTCTCTCCTCTA
>NW_023354685.1:0-204 GCF_001411555.2 Juglans regia
GCCGTGCTTTTGGTATGGTACATATAAAGTAATTCTACGTATAACCGTGAAGAGCGTAAATGCCGCGTAATTGTTTTGAAAATGAGTGATATCTACTATTAAACAATTAATTTTTTCATGTAAATTCCATGTTTTATTTACTTTTTTTTCAAATTGATTATGCAGCGGTTATACAATTCATAAACATCCAAACTTTCTTTTGGT
>NW_023354686.1:0-381 GCF_001411555.2 Juglans regia
CTTCGTACCCGCGGTACATTGTATGGGGCATTTTTCTCAAGCACAATAACTAAGGAGGTTTTGATGCTTTTCAATTCCTGTAGTATAGAAATTAATGATGGTTTCCAAATAATGCCGGTTTGCTTGTATCCAAATTTACCTCTTTTTTTTTTTTTTTTTTTTAAAGAAAACATAGTATATCATGTAACACTCCACTTCTTAGGTTAAAAGCAACGTCATTTTTAAAAATTCTAGAGAATTGGTGTACTACTACTGCTACGAAACTTTTCTTAAAAATATTTTATTTTATTTTAAAGGAAGCACTAAGGATAAAAGATTCTATATAATAAAAAAAATCATTCTTTATAAAAAAAAATATACTGAAAATATAAAAGTTTATGC
>NW_023354687.1:0-202 GCF_001411555.2 Juglans regia
ACCTTTCCCAGCGATTTATAAATCGCTGGATGTTCGCCAGTATTAAACCCCCACTTTTGATCTACTCCAACGGAAGCCAAAAATCACCGGGACACGATTTCCTTTACCGGCGATTTTAACTCGCCGCCAAAATAGCATTTTATCGCCGCAATTGCAAGATACGATTCAATTATTAATCGTTGGGAAAAATTAATTCCAGCGA
>NW_023354688.1:0-467 GCF_001411555.2 Juglans regia
TGAGATACATCATGTTTAAAAGGTTCGTGCATGGTTACTCACAATCCATGGAGCTTGTGGTTTAGCCAGATGCGAGATTCTCTTTAGCGCTTTGGATAGCGAGCAAATGGAGGGACTTGAGTTAGACGTTGGGATAGCGACTAGACTAAGATCTATGCAGTGAATTGAGATTAGATATACGTTTTTTCTTTGGAAAGATAACTGCACCATAGCATGTATTTCATTCTACATGTGCTTTTGCAACAAATAGTAGATGTGAGTGAATAGATTCCTGCTTTCTCACCGTGTGAGTCCTGTAAGTCATAATTGATGGCCTTAATTTATTTCTACCATTTGGAGACTTTTGACTATGTCACGATGTTGATATTTTAGTGTCTGCTACTTTGACATATTATCTATAACCATGAATGATACGGTCATCATTTTTTTATAAGTAATTCCTAGGGTGTGATCTTAAGGTGGGATTT
>NW_023354689.1:0-1336 GCF_001411555.2 Juglans regia
AAGTACACTCCTGTAAAATACTCTCCAAATGCCTCTTCAATATCTTCATGCCTCCTCACAGTAAACCCATTAACATCAGCAATTTCAACAATGGAATTCTTTTTTTTCCTTTGGCTAGCACTTGCATGAAAAAACTTAGTATTACGATCCCCAAGTTGCAGCCAATGGGCCTTAGCTCTTTGCCTCCACCAACAATTCTCTTGTTCCAACAACTCTTCCAACTTCCTATTCACCTGTCTTATTTCATCTACATTCAAAGGCCCTTCATCTTCTTTTAATTCTTTTAGTTTCTCAGAAAATCTCTTGATCTCACTCCCTCTCATTGAATTCTTACCCATATACCATTTTCTGAGAGCCTGACTGCAAGACTTCAGGCACCTCTGAACACTTAAGAGACTACCTCTCTTTCTCTTCTCCTCCTTCCAAACCTCTTTCACAGTATCTCCACATTCATTTTCCTGATCCCAGCTCATTTCATAACGAAAGGGTCTCTCAAATCTTCCTTTCAAAGTATTGTCATTATAACAAGATAGTAAAATAGGAAGGTGGTCAGAACTCCATGCAACCAGAGTTTCAACCTCCACCCTACTGTAACCCCTTCTCCATTCTTGGTTTGCAACAGCACGATCAAGCCTCTCTTTTACAAAAGACCCATCTGAGTGGCCATTGCTCCACGTATACTTGTTACCCCTCCATCCAAGATCACTCAACCCACCACGAGATAAGGCATTTCTAAATTCCTCCATCTGACTTTCTCTCCTCTCATTACCCCCCCCATTTTTCATCTTGAGAAAACAACTCATTAAAATCTCCAATCACGCACCAACCCACCTCAGATGAAGGTTTTAGCAATTGCAACAATTCCCATGATCCCTTTCTTTTGGCAGTTTCTGGATGCCCATAAAATCCTGTCAGCAGCCTCTTTCTTTCCCCCTTCAACTTCACCCAAAGATAATAAAAAAAGTGAATTAATTCCACTAAAAGATAATAATTTTTTTATATTGTTTTAGGTGGGTCCACTTTTTTACAAAGACTTGGCTTATTATTACTTGTACAAATCATTTTTCAATAATTAAAAAAAAAACAATCTTAATTGACATGTACTAATTTAAAGCAATAAAACTATCCAAAGCAATAATAACTCTTCCTACTTTAATTAAATAATAAGGAAAATATTCTAGTCATGCATAAAGTGATTACATAAAATTAATCCCACAAACTGACGTGATTTAATGTGATTCGTTAAATTATAAAGTTACTTTTATTATAAAGTAGATCTAACAGATCTGATGAAACTACGTCAGTTTATAAAAAAATTTTGTATAATTCTTTTGTG
>NW_023354690.1:0-213 GCF_001411555.2 Juglans regia
CACTATAGTCTATCTAATACAATTATAATATATATTATAATACACTACAATATATTATCACTATATTATTATATACTATAATATGTACTAGATTATATAAACTATATAATATATACCGAAAAAATTGGACTTGAAACGATAAAACCAAAAGTACCGATTTAGGGATGTAATCGGTGCGTATCGGTTTTTGAAATCTCAAAACCAATATATATC
>NW_023354691.1:0-1853 GCF_001411555.2 Juglans regia
CAGTCCAGCAACCAAACATGATCTAAGCCTTGTCATTCACAATTAGTATATCATGTATATATACCTACTTGATCTAGGATGGGTTTCAAATGGATGGGATGTTTGGAAATATATCTCCTCTCATCTCATTTTCTTTTTAATATCATTTAATTATAAATATTTTCAAACTAATCAATACAAAATTTTTAAACTAATCATTACAATTTTTTCAAATTTTCAAATAAAAAATAATTCAACTTTTTCAAATTTCAAAATAAAAATAATATTATAATAATATTTTAACTTTATAATATTTTTTTATTCAACTTTTTCTCTCTCATTTCTCAAAACATAATAAATACTTAACTCAAACTATCTTACTATTATTCACAAATCATCTTATTACTATTTACAAAATTCTCATTTCATAATTTCATTCCCCAAGCATCCCCATAATATAATATATAGGACTTGTTTAGAAAAATTTTCATCCCAAAATTCTCTACTTATCTCATCTCTTTCCTAAACATTACTCAAATATAAATAATTTCAAACAAAAAATAAAAAATAATTCAAAAATTTCAAATCCCAAACAAAAATAATATTAAAAAATAATATTCTAATAATATTATAACTTTATAATATTTTTTATTCAACTTTTTCTCTGTCATTTCTTAAAACCTCATAAAATTATCATCTTAATACTATTCATAAACTATCTTACTACTATTCACAAAATTATTATTTCATCTCACTCCTCAAATTTGTCCTATAATGTCCATGCATGAGGCATGAACAGTGTAATTAAACATCATCAGTATGTATTAAGTATTGTAAATTCTATGTTTAGTCATGATCCTAGTTGTAGAAAATATTAGGGATAAATGATCATAGTACTAGAGAATCTTATTAATCTTGATTTGAAGCATGTGTCTAAGAAGTTTTGATTCTTGAATTAATATCTAAAGGAAGCTAATTTGTAGAATTTTAAGATGTGTAAGTATCTCGCATAATCTTTTTGAAAATAAGTGTAGCAAATATGAAATTCACATAAAAATATCTATGTTTTCATGATGGGTCCTACTTCCTAACTTGCTTCTCTTTAACTAGCTAGCTAGCTAGCTAGCAATGTAACAATTATTGTTGTGTAGACTGATCAAAGCAAATTCGTTAAGTATCATAAAATCTATTCAGGATAAAGATGCTCTAAATTCGGTATGCATATTGTAAAATTATTTAATTTATAAACGGAATCTAGAACTTACTTATATATGTAAAGAGAAAACTTGCTAGCGTCACTCAAACTTCCATGCATCCCATTCGTAATAACCCCCTAAACAATCATCTTTGCATGAATTAACCACTCAGCTGTTTGATGAAATTTCAATATACCCCATTTTTTATTTATAAGGCAAAATTATCCTAGAAATTCTCAAAAAAGACAAAATACCCCATTAAAAAAAAAAAAAAAAAAAAAAAAAAATTGTTTTATTTTTTATTTGTTTTTAGAAATAAAAACATTGTTTTTTATATGTTTCACTTTGTAGGTTATTTTTTTGTTTGGAACAAAATATCTCATGTTACTTTTTTTTTTTAATCTAAGATGAATCATTTCATTTTTTATTTTTTAAATTAACTTCTTTTTGTTAAAATTTTTTTACAATATTGTTTATGACAAATTTTTCATGGAAAATTCTATAAATTATACTACTATCCCACTTTTATTTCACTATGTAAAATATTGTACATTTATCATCATTCGATGATCCTTTATTGGATGATTATTTATCATCGAATGGTAATAAATGTGTTACATCTTACATTCGATTATCCTTTATTGGATGATTATTTATCATCGAATGATGGTAAATATG
>NW_023354692.1:0-244 GCF_001411555.2 Juglans regia
ATATCGTTTTGGCATTCATTTTTTTTTAAATCGTTACCAAAATGACATTGTTTTGGTAACGAACTCTTTTTTTAATATAAATGTGTGTGTATATAAATATATATATATATATAGGATTTGGGCTGGGCTTAGGCCCACCTTGGGGGGGGGGGGGGGGGGTGGGGAACCCCTGCCCTCACCCTTGTTTCCCTTGCCTGTCCCGCCTCCGCATGGGCGGGCGAGGTTGCCTACGCCGCCCAAGCGG
>NW_023354693.1:0-243 GCF_001411555.2 Juglans regia
TGATGGGATCCGGTGCATTAGTGCTGGTATGATCGCACCCATCAAACTAATTACTTAAAATTCATATAATCCTTGACCGACATACTAGCGTCCTTCCGATCCCAATCCAAACGGAGATCTGATCCAAACCCATGGCAACGCGATGGGCAGGGCGAGATTTTCCCAAAAATCCACTCCCGAGTGCTCCTTCTTGTCAATTTATCTCGCAAGGCGGAAAAAACAAAAACGAGGGGCGCAACACGA
>NW_023354694.1:0-269 GCF_001411555.2 Juglans regia
GATTATCATGCCATCATTGTATGGTGTATTTCCATAGTCAACCCCCTTGAGCCTTATTTTACATAAGCCTTATTTTACATAAGCCTTTATTTGTTTTTTTACTACATAAATCATTCTCGTTCTAAGCCTGAAAAATAATGATTTACCTTTTACAGTTTGAGAAAATATTTTGGTGGAAATTTATATTTAAAGAGAAAGTTAGTTTAAAGGAAATTATGCTGAATGTGTAGTTTGTATCATACTTGTGATATTATTGTTGTTGTAATATA
>NW_023354695.1:0-320 GCF_001411555.2 Juglans regia
GAAAAATTCTTCTTCACTCTACTGTGTGAAGAAGTGCTGTGTGTGAAGAAGCCCCGGCTGAAAAAAAAAAAATTTTTTTAAATTTTCCTTTACAGTGTGCTGCGGCTTTCGGCTGCTCCCCAGCATATCTCTTAGGCTATTAGCTATAGGAAAAATATTTGCATCAACCTACTATTTATCACACACTCAACACACTTAGTGTATTAAGTTAAAAAAAAAAAAAAATTTGAATGCATGGTGTGTGGAGAGTGTAGGCTGATGCATAGAATTACTCTTAGCTATATATCACTTTTCGGTTTCGAGGGTGAGTATTAATAAGG
>NW_023354696.1:0-397 GCF_001411555.2 Juglans regia
TGAATAGAGTAAAGTTAGGTATAAATTTTAAGAGAAACTCTACTTGTAACCGGACTGGAGAATTCCCATGTAATCGGCGCTCCTTTTGATGATTATTTTTTTTTACATTTCTCTCTTCATAATTTCGTTCCCTCTTTCTCTCTTTATCAATTCTTTTCTGACCCTCTTCTTCCTCCCTATACATTTCTCTCCTTTGTACATCGCAAACATTTCAGCATACCCTGCATTTCTGACCCTCTTCAATCAAAACTTTCTACAATGGAACGGTATGCTAGCATACTTCATGGCTCAATTTTTGGAAAACCTTTTGAAGAAGAAGACATTATAGCCTCGTTGCAGAACTTTGGTACTTTTGACATTGCAAAGGAATGAGAGAACATGTTCATTGAGGCCCAGT
>NW_023354697.1:0-311 GCF_001411555.2 Juglans regia
CAAAATTTTTTTTTTTTTTTTTTTTTTTTTTTGCTTTTATTATTTTATTTTAAATTAAGGTTACATATGTAATCTTTAACTTTACCGTGAAAGTCTAGTAGTCAATTCAGGCCCATTTGGATAGTAAAATAAGATAAAATAATTTTAGATGAAAGTTGAAAGTTGAAAGTTGAATAAAATATTATTAGAATATTATTTTTTAATATTATTATTATTTTAGAATTTGAAAAAGTTGAATTGTTTATTATATTTTATGTGAAAATTTGATAAAATTGTAATGATAAAACTGTTTCTGTATCCAAACGAAACCT
>NW_023354698.1:0-217 GCF_001411555.2 Juglans regia
AAAACACAGGCCGAAATATCGGCCGGTACCGGCCGAAATATAGGCCGGTACCGGCCGGTACAGGCCGAAATTTAGGCCGAAACGGCCGGTACAGGCCGATACGGCCGGTATTTTGGCCGGTACGGTATATATCTAGTACCTGTACCGGCCGGACGGCCGAAACGAAAAATTTCGGCCGTACCGGCCGGTACGGTACGAAATTAAAAACGTTGATATT
>NW_023354699.1:0-1772 GCF_001411555.2 Juglans regia
CATTTGAGAGTTAGATTGTGTTTGGGTAGTGAAATATTTTGTGAAGGGAAATACTTTAACCACAAAGTGATTACACAAAAGTAATTCTACAAATTGATATGGTTTGATGTGATTCGTCAGATTATAAAGTTACTTTTATTATAAAATAGATCTAACGGATCAGATGAAATCACATCAATTTGTAGGATTTTTTTGTGTAATTTTTTTGTGAATATGTAGCAGTCCACTTCTGTGAATAGTAGTGAAAAGTAATAAAAAAATAATGATAGAATATTAAATAGTAGTGAATAGTACTAAAAAATAGATAAAAAATAATAAAAAATAATAAATAGTAATGAGATAGTTTCATAATACCTGAGAATACATTAACACCCAAACTAGGAATGTCAAAAGATGGCAATAGGTAAGATTGGTATGGTTTGTAATACATTGCAGCAGATCTGGCCAAACCATTAATCTGATCTGGTACGTTTATGCTGAACTCTTTAGTGCATTTGGTATGGATGAAGAAAGCGTGCAATATGCAAGGCAGTTGACTCTTGGTTCAGACAATGCATGGGTGATATCATCAATAACCATTAGATCATCATGAACACATGCAGCTGATATCTGAACTACCAAAAACGCGTCTACCTAAATACAAAAGGAACATTGATAGCATATATGAAACTATATCATGTACACCCACTTCAAATATTGAACCATAACAACATGCACGTACGGCCGACAACCACCGAAAACCAGAAAATTAGATTAAAAAAAAAAAAAAACTTGTATTCTTTTGTTATTGTTATACAATTTCAAGCATTTTCTTTTAATATGCAATATGGAACCTGTAGAGAAATTGGAACTTTTCTGCAGAGATTTACTGATTTGCCCCGAGCTCTCTATAAATTAAATGATTGGCCTATAAGATAGGTGTTGTGGTTGGGTCATACCCGACTGGATTTTGGACAAATTTTATAACCGAATTAATAGATACTAATTTTAGAAATTTAAGAATTGATAATAGAAAAATTAGTAATAAAAACCAATATATATATATATATACCGATCCGATTCGATTCAAACTGACTTTTAAAATATGGAAAATCGATACCAAATTCATTTCAAGTGATGAACCCATCGATTCAAATCAGTCCGTTCAATCAATTTTCAAGTTTTTTTTTTTTTACACCCCTAATGTCTGTGGTGATCAAGATCAGATTGCATCGTAATGGATCATAATCATTTTCATGCTTGATGCATGAGAAAATAGTTGGCTTGGCTAAATATTTATTAAATATTATTTAATGTTTTATGAATAGCTCTCACATGATCAATAGAGCCCATTTTATCTACAAATCTCTCTCCTACCTATAGTCCTTAAGGTAGGACAAGAACTTGAGAATATTTTTTTGGCATCATAGCATACAAGGTGAGCGGTGCCGACATTCTTGCACTCCACGTGAGCTGACTTCATTCAATTATAAACGTTAAAATTTTATAAGATTTATTTTATATTATATAAAATGTTATATTAAAATGTTATAAGATTAATAGACAAGAATATTAAGATTTTATGTTATATTAATTAGTATTTTAGCAAATAACAGAAAAAAATTATGTATAATATAAAAAACTAAAATATATATACCGATCCGATTCAATTCAAACTGACTTTTAAAATATGGAAAATCGATACCAAATTCGTTTCAAGTCTTAAGATCAATCGGTACCGGTTCCAACCGAACCCATTGGTTCAAATCAGTCCGTTCAATCGATTTTTTAAG
>NW_023354700.1:0-1529 GCF_001411555.2 Juglans regia
ATATTTTTTATTTATATATTATAGTGATTTTATTTTTTATTTATATATTATAGCGATTTTATTTTTTATTTATATATAATAGTGATAAATATTTTTTATTTATATATTATAGTGATTTTATTTTTTATTTATATATTATAATGATTTTATTTTTTATTTATATTTAATAGTGATAAATATTATAGTGATTTTATTTTTTATTTATATATTATATTAATTTTATTTTTTATTTATATTTAATAGTGATAAATATTATAGTGATTTTATTTTTTATTTATATATTATAGTGATTTTATTTTTTATTTATATATTATAGTGATTTTATTTTTTATTTATATATAATAGTGATAAATATTTTTTATTTATATATTATATGGATTTTTTTTATTTATATATTATAATATTTTTTTATTTATATTTAATAGTGATAAATATTATAGTGATTTTATTTTTTATTTATATATAATAGTGATAAGTATTATAGAATGTTTGTGAATAGTTATGAGAAGAGATTGAAGTGGATTTGTGAGTCCCATTGAGAGTATTTTAAGTTGTTTGGCATGTGAAATATTTTCAAAAATACAAAAATACTTGAAAAGTGTTGAGGATACTCTAGTACCCAAACATAGCCTTAGTGGCAATTTGGTAATTTCCAAATAGGTAGATTTTTTGTTGTTGTGTTCATAAGTAAAGTGTGCACCGTGGGCATGGAGTATGAGAGAGAATACAAAAAGAAAAGAAAGAAAGTGCGGTCGTACGTATAAATCACTACAAAAAAGACAGAAAAGACAGATTTGCCAGCGTACGTTTATATTATCGATAAAAATATATTATTATCGATGTTTAATTTTTATATTATTAAATAATTGAATTTTGTAGTATTTTTATATTATTACGGTGGTAATAATATATATATATATAGCTTTGACGGCTTTTAAGAAAATGTTGAAAATATATCAATTATACGCTAGTAAATGAGTCGTTTTCCGATGTTTATATTATTACGCCGATAATAATATATAACTTTAGTAGCATTTAAAAAAGGGTAAAAAATTGATCAAGTTTATACCGGTAAATTATTGAGTTTTTTGGCATTTATATTATTATGTCGGAAATAATATATAGCTTTTTCGATATTTAACAAAACGCCAGCACTTGTTTAATTTTACGCTGGTAAATTATTTAGTTTTTCGACATTTATATTGTTCAAAAAAATGGCTACAATTGATTATTTTTATGCCGAAAAATTAGTAGCTTTCCGATGTTTATATTGTTACGCTGGCAATAATATATAGCTTTGGCGGCATTTAAAAAAATGTTGAGAATTGATCAATTTTATGCCGGTAATTAAAAAGAATAAAAAAACTTATTTAAATGATACAAATAAAAAAAAAAACTTAAGTTCTTGCCACAAAAAAAATGAAAAAAAATAATCATAATGTGTCACTACCACCACCTCTCTTGCTCAATAAATAAAACCAAGAACTTAACCATCTCTAATACCAATACCCAAATTTATATGTGGATAA
>NW_023354701.1:0-342 GCF_001411555.2 Juglans regia
ACATTTTCAGTTTGTTTGTTTGTTTTTTTTTTTTTTTCCTATTTCTAGGTGGCAGAAGCCAGGTCAGTCAGTGGAAGATTTAGGGCAGGTTTGGGGGGTGAGATGAGAATTTTATATTTTGTTTTAGTGTTTAAAATATTATGTTTTAGTATTATTATTGTATTGGGATTTGAAAAAGTTGAATTGAGATTTTAAAAAGTTGAATTGTTTATTATATTTTATATAGGAATTTGAAAAATGTATAATGATGAGATGAGATGATATGAGAATTTTGTATCTCATCCCACTCCCCAAACCTGCCCTTAGTATATGTAAGAGCAGTATTTTCCAAAACTTAATCAT
>NW_023354702.1:0-430 GCF_001411555.2 Juglans regia
TCTTTGCAAAATAGAACATCCTACATCCATGTCTTCCAAATTGAGTAATGGAAAAAAATGAGTTTAATCTTGCTACCATATGAATACTCAATTGCTAGGGTGAACAAAAAAAAAGGGAATACTTTATACCTTTCTTTGTGCAAATTAAATTGGAAATCTAGTAAAAATAAACTCAAACAGAATAAAGAAAATCAAGACAAGCAAGACTGGAAGGGAGTTTTGTACCTAGCCGGGCCGGTTCGGGCAATTTCACCAAAAATTGTGACCCATGACTTGGCTGGCCAGGGAATGTAAGGGGGAAAGCCCAAGCCGACCCAAGAAAGGAGAAGCAAGTAGCACTCTCTCATGTTTGGTGCATTAATGAGGGAAAGATTGATAGAATCGCGTTAAATGAGACTTTGAATGGCCGGCACTAGGATCGAGTTCTTGT
>NW_023354703.1:0-415 GCF_001411555.2 Juglans regia
TCTCTCTCTCTCTAAGCATCTCCCTCCCAATCCCTCTATTTTGTTATCGTTCGTCACTCATCGCCACAACTTAGCCCACATCTCAGCCCATCTTTGCCCTTCCATCCACCGCATGTTGGTTTCTCCCTCAACAGACCCTCTCTCTCTCTCTAAGCATCTCCCTCCCAATCCCTCTATTTTGTTATCGTTCGTCACTCATCGCCACAACTTAGCCCACATCTCAGCCCATCTTTGCCCTTCCATCCACCGCATGTTGGTTTCTCCCTCAACAGACCCTCTCTCTCTCTCTAAGCATCTCCCTCCCAATCCCTCTATTTTGTTATCGTTCGTCACTCATCGCCACAACTTAGCCCACATCTCAGCCCATCTTTGCCCTTCCATCCACCGCATGTTGGTTTCTCCCTCAACAGACCCT
>NW_023354704.1:0-245 GCF_001411555.2 Juglans regia
AGCAACAATGTGCGTAGCACTGGGTGCCATAACACCATCCGCCGTGCACAAGCATGTTGCAAAGGAGGCATCCAAACAAATAGGCCCAACCGCCATGGGGTAGACGAGAGCACACGAGGGCTAGCCAACGTGAGAAAGCCCCTAGCACGACCGATTGCCCCCATCAACAAGCCCATGCGTGGCACTAGGTGCCACCAAATCCGTCCCTAAAGCACAAGCTTGTTGCTAGAAAGCAATCGAGAATG
>NW_023354705.1:0-369 GCF_001411555.2 Juglans regia
TATATATATATATATTCCAATCTCCTTCTCCTTCATTCCGCTGTTTTGGTATCAGAGCCACTCTGGTACCTAATTGTTGCATATTATTCTTCTTTTTTCTATCTTGTTTTGATCATCTTCTACCGGGTGCGGGAGTTTCTGCACTAGGTGGTTCAGTATCGTGTCTGTGTTGCTTTAGGACCTTTATAAGTCCCATTTCAGCCGGGGTAGGCGTCCAGGGCATACTGGGTTAGTAAGTAACCAGCCAAGGTAAAGTTCGCAGCCTCTTTGAGATGCAACCTTCCCTGTAGATTAGGATCAAAACCTGCTAGGATGAGGAGGAGTAATTCCTCAATTAGTTCCAAGTCGACTTTGCCTCCTGATATAGTA
>NW_023354706.1:0-558 GCF_001411555.2 Juglans regia
TTGTCAAAACTACTACTTGAGTTCAAAGAAGACCTACGGACAGATCCACTGACCAGTCTCCTTTAAACATTGTCGTTTTGTGCCGAAAGCAGCATCCAACCGCCAGGCACAATAATAACACCCGTGGTTAAACAGTACTAACGCTGTTCACTCACGAATTTACTTTTTACTTTTCTTTTACCCGTACCCAAACAGTAATGACAGCTGTTATTCACGGACTCCTCTTGTAACAGGAACTCCTTCATCTATAAAAGGAGAACCTCATTTTCATTTCAAGGTAGAGACAATTTTAAGAGAAACATCCTTGTAAGCTTTCTGCCTTCCTACTACTCTCAAACATCAAGAGCAAATCTGCTCTACCCTGTGCCATAAACTTTGTAATCTTTGTAAAGTTTATGAATATGTTTATTTTTATACTATCTGATTTATTTTCTCAATATAGCATCGCATCCATGCATATGGTCGGTTCTACCGCCTGTCTTTAATTGTGCATATTTATCTGCTTTGCTTTATCTCCTTCTCCTTCCAATCTCCTTCTCCTTCATTCCGCTGTTTTGG
>NW_023354707.1:0-318 GCF_001411555.2 Juglans regia
TAATTCAATACTCAAGTGATCACAACATTTTTTTTTTTGGGTCGCATAAAGTTTTCACTTTCAAGGCTATATCAAGGAATCCTTAGGGACTGGCTCAACTGTTAAGGGCTTTGGTCTTGGGATATGCCCCAAGTTTAAGGTTTGGATCCTTGAAAAAAATAAATAAATTTTAAAAAACAAAAATAAATAAATTATAAATTATAAATTAAATATATAAATTTTAAAAATTAATTAATTATAAATTAAATATATAAATTTTAAAAATTAATTAATTAATTTAAAACAACCCCCCCCCCCCCCCCAAAGAAAAAGGTGGAT
>NW_023354708.1:0-4247 GCF_001411555.2 Juglans regia
TAGGGGTGTAACCGGTCCGATCTGGTTTTGGACAAAATCTAGGACCAAACCGGTATGTACCGGTTTTGTATTTTTCAAAACCGATTACGCACCGGCTACCCTCATAAACCGGTACTTCCGGTTTTACTGGTTTCTGGTCCGGTCCGGTCCGATTTTTCTGGTTTTTTTAAAATGTAAATTTCACAGTTTGTCATTAAAAATTTGTTTTAAAAAAAAAAACTGATTTAAAAAAATCTGTTTTATACTTTTATTAAAAAAAAATCTGCTTTAACTTTTACTAAAAAAATCTGCTTTACTATAAAAAATCTGTTTTACTACAAAAAATCTGATTAATTAAAATCTGTTTTAGTAAAAATTGTTTTAAAAAAAAACTGCTTTACTAAAAAAATGGTAAAAACAAAAAACTGCTTTACAAAGTTATAAATAAAACTACTAAAACTGGAAAAAAAAAAAAAAAAATCTGCAATAAGCTGCCTTATCTACAATAAGTCATTGCATGTTAAAGGAAATAACTTACTACTTACACATATTTTTTAGAGCAATCACAAGAAATTCAAGAATGGACATCAACAAACCTATGAGCCTATGGAATAAAATAAGTTTAAAAGTCTAAATTAGAAGTCCAAAAGTCCAACAAATTAAAGTCCAAAAATTCAAATTACAAGTCCAAAAGTCAAAAAAATTACAAGTCCAAACACTTAAAAGTTTGAATTACAAGTCTGAAAATCCAACAAATTACAAGTCTAAATTATAATAACTTAGAACATCCAAGAAAAAACTTCAATAGCTATGCACCAAGCCATTAACTCCAATAGTCCCTTCAACAATTCTTGCAATTGTATGAAAATAAATCAAGCAATTAATTCTAATAAAAAGTTAGTAATTACATTAAATAAAAAAAATTAAGAAAATATGTTATACAAGTTGACCTACCTTAAATTTAATTATCTCCAATCAAAGAAGTAGGTCTTGAAAAACTCCCTAAATCATCCATGAGCTCTACACAAAAGGGAAAAAAAAATAAGCATATTAATTAAACAAATTACTAATATGATTTACACTTTAGATATAGTTAAAGAAAATGTGAATGATACTACATACCTATATCAATTTTCTCAAACTCTTCAACACCATCCATTAAAGTACGAATGTTAATCGGGGCAGGAGAACAGAGCCAATTTTGTGTACAAATAAGAGCTTCTACCATAAGTGGAGATAGGCTACTGCGGAAAGAATCAAGTACTTGACCTGCAGTGCTAAAAGCTGACTCAGAGGCCACTGTAGATATCGGAACTGCAAGAACATCCCGCGCAACTCTTGAAAGCACGTGGTATCTAATAAAGTTGACCTTCCACCAAGTCAACAAGTCAAATTTCACATAATCTTCTTCACATTTTTCAAATAAATATCTCTCCAATTCAGATTTTGTTGCCAAAGAGTTATCCGACTCCAAACGCTTCTTAATTTGTGCATGGATTAATAATCTGAAATCACATTGACCTACCCCAGCAGTTGAACTTGTACTACTAGCCCCTCTCTCACTTGATTGACTTATAGTTTGATCTTGTGCCCCAACATTGCTTTCATCATTTTCACAATAACTATCATATAAACGAGTCAAGGCATCTTGAACCCGATCCACCTACATAAGAACTTTTGAACTATTATCCTCATATATTCCTTCAAAAATATATGTTAGACCACGTATTTTATACCGAGGATTAAAAACCAACCCAACATACAACAAAAGATTCATTTTTTCAATATTTCCCTAATACTTCTCACATTTAGATTTCATACTAAATGTCATTGTCCTCAAATTATGAAGCCCTTCCACACACTCCAAATTAATTGCAGCTTCAATTATTGCTAGCTCAAATAAAAAACTATTGCAAGTGACATAATTGGTCCTCGAGAAACGCAAGGTTGTATCGTAAAAAAGTTTCAAAAATTTTGCAAACAACCTACTCTTATTCCAATCATCCATGGTTGGAGGCCCTAACTTGGATGCCCCTCCTTTACCCAACTCACTAACACCATCATCATCATCACTATCATCCTCCCCAACACTCTTAATATATCCCGAATCTTCATCCTCTAGCCGTTGAAATGCTTTTTGAAACTTTTTAGCCCTATCCAACATCATATAAGTGGAGTTCCAACGGGTTGCTACATCTAAGCATACACCACTTTTACAAGTAATGTCTTCACTGTCACAACATTGCTTAAATGTGTTCCACCTTTGTGGAGATGATTTTACATACTTCACAGCTCCTCTAATTCTTGTAATTGATTGATCATATTCTTTCAACCCATCCCGAACAATCAAGTTCAAGATATGAGCACAACATCTCATATGCAAGAACTCATGTTCCAAAATAGTATCCCTTCTATTCCTTGTCTTTCTTTTGAGATACGAAACTATCCCATTGTTTGAACTTGCATTATCAAGTGTAATTGTAAATATTTTGGGCCTTCCCATTCTAGCAAACACATTTCAATTTGTTTACCAAGTGTCTCACCCTTGTGGTTTTTAACCTTGCAAAAATTGATAATTTTTTTGTGCATGTTCCAATCTTCATCAATAAAATGTGCAGTGAGACACATGTAGTTAAAATTTTGCACAGATGTCCATGTATCCGTGGTTAGACAAATGCGCTGCCCCTTAAGAGCACTTTTCAGATTGTCTTTCTCTCTCAAGTAAAGTTTAAAAATATCTTTTACAACCGTTACACGTGATGGAATCGTATTCCATCTAGGTTGCAAAACAAGCATGAATTTCTTAAATCCCTCCCCTTCCACATGTTTAAAAGGAAGCTCATCAAGAATCAATATTTCTGCTAAAGTTTCTCTACATGCCTCAACACTAAAAGAAATAGGTACAAGCCCCTCACTGCTTGATCCAGACTGGAAACCCAATATAGATTGGTTTCTATCTACTTTCCTAAGTGGAGACTTCTTACATGTTTTTTCCAAGTGCCCCAACATTGATTTTGTGCCATTTATATTAGGATCACAGGCATAAGTCATCCCACAAAGGTTACATGAAGCCCTAGGTTTCGACTTATCTTCAGTACGAATCTTTGTAAAGTAATCTCAAACTACTGATCTTTTCCTACCAATAGATGGCTTACTTACATTGGATTTGGGAGAAAGCGGATCATTAGTCGCCATTGATTCCACAGTCTTTTAACTCATTTCCATTGTAGGTTGAATATTGTCGTGTGTTTCTATTTCATTTGAATGATCTATATGTGATTCTGTAGTAACAAAAATAAACATTAATTGTTGATCATATTTAGAAAAGCTTACTCGCAATGAATGATTATAAAATTTGGAAAATGATTGTAAAATCTGAAAAATCCCATAGTTCCTTAGGTTTTTATACATGTTAACCATCCACTCATCTAGGCCATTCATTTTATTTGGGTAAGTTACCCGGTGTTAACTGTTAACATTAAAGAAATTATAAGTTATACCACACATGCATGGACTGCCTTTTACCGATCAACGACATTAGACCAATTCAACGACAAAGTCTAGGCCACAACCAACAACAACCCAATCGGCAATAACAAACTGTCAAACACTAATAAATTTCGGATTAAAAAAAAAATACCATACTATCACAAAATCCAATCAACCCAATCGGAACTGTCAAACACTAATAAATTTCGGATTACAAAAAAAATACCCTAACATGATCATCACAAAATCCTATCAACTCAACCCAATCAGCAATCAAGATTCACAAAAATCACAAAACCTAATCACAAAAATCCTAATATCACAAAATCCAATCATCATAGTAGGCTACTGCTAGTATGTAATTTCAAAAAAAAAAAAAAAAAAAGAACTTACCGTGGGCTGGGGGGCCGGGGGCAGATAGGTAGAGAAACTGAGACCGTGAGACGGGCCGAGACTCAAGAGACTTGAGAGAAGAGAGATTGAGAGCGACGAGAGAATTGAGAGACGAGAGAGACGAAGACCGAGAGTTGGACCGAGCCTGCGAGAGCAGAGTGACTGAGTGAGTGAGAACTCAGTGAGACGGAGAGAGCTTGTTGTGCGAGAGGCGAGAGCAGAGTGAGTGAGAAGTGAGAGACGAAGATCGAGAGTCCGGAACGAAGACCCAGACGCTGCGCCGCTAAGTGGGAGTGCCGAGTTCACGAAGAGTCGAAGTCGGAGATGAGATTTTAGGTTTTCACTGAATCACTTTTCGATTTTTACTTTTCATTGTTTTCAAATAC
>NW_023354709.1:0-434 GCF_001411555.2 Juglans regia
ATAATTATACATAATATATAAAACTTATATATATATTAATTATTAATATATATATAATAGCGGCACTATTTTTCCAAGAAGTAGTTCGGTTGCATGGTGTACCAACTACCGTAGTGTCTGATCGGGATGTTAAGTTCATTAGTTATTTTTGGAAGACTTTGTGGGCAAAAATGGGGACAAAACTACTGTTTTCCAGTGCATTACATCCTCAAACCGACGGCCAAACCGAAGTGACCAACCGGAGTTTGGGAAATTTATTAAGGTGTTTAGTAGCAAATCATGCAGCGAGCTGGGACTTTGTGTTACCACAAGCTGAGTTTGCTTTCAATAACTCTGTTAATCGCTCTACTGGTTGCACACCATTTGCAGTGGGATATGGTTTTCGCCCCAACACTCCACTGGACCTCCACTCTCTAACTTTGCCTTCTTGACCT
>NW_023354710.1:0-298 GCF_001411555.2 Juglans regia
CAATTCAACTTTTTCAAATCTCAAAACAAATTTCCTAAATTCCCACATAAAATATAATAAATAATTCAATTTTTATTCTACTATTCACAAATCATCTCAACCCATCTCAACTAATCTTTGAGTCCAAACCACTCTTCACATATGCCTTTGAAATATTGATATGCCTTTCCCACTTTAATATATAACTAGTAAGGGCAACGTGCGCTGTGCACGTATGCCCAGTTTATAAATGTAAAAAAAAAATATATATATATATATAATATAAAATAGTAAATGAGAAGATGAAAAAAAAACTTAA
>NW_023354711.1:0-2689 GCF_001411555.2 Juglans regia
ATATTTTAAATTAATTTTTCTTTTATTGTTAATTTTTCATTAAAAAAATATAATATTTAAATAATACGAAAAAAAACTAATAGATAATATATTGTAACAATTAATATATAAAATAGAAAAAAAAATCCATTAAAGATCGATGTCAATTTGATTATTTTATTTTGTAAACAGATGGAAGGCATCCATCCTCTTCAAAGTAAATAAAGTAGGTTGTTGGCATTGGAAGAAGATAAATTAAAGTTGAGAGAAAATATATCTTTACTTTTCGTGGACAAAATGTATATTCACAACAACAAAATAATAATCATATGATATATTTTTTATTTATTCTCTTATCCTTTTGAATTGAGTAATGTTAGGAAATTGTAATCTTAACCATATATGTGTGTAATGATATACACATTATATTATATAATATATTATACAATAATATTATCAAATGAGTTTATCTGTTTATTGGGATATACAATATATTATCCCAATGCTGCAACCATCAACCACCTCATTTATTGAACGATGTTTAATGCATGTTTATTTATTTGCAAATAGAATCCTTGTACTTTAAAATAATTATCTAATGTCGGTTTCTTTTTAATATAAAATCCTTGTACTTTAAAATAATTATTAACAAAACCTTTAAACTTCCAAAATCATTAACTATTTACTACTAAATATGTAAATTGACAAGATTTTATAGTTCAAAATATGAAAAATGACAGTTTTGATAACTTATAAGACAGATTGAAAATTAAATGATAACACGGATATTTATTATTTCCATTTAAAATGAAAAATAGTAATAATGTTTGGTGGACAACTTCGGGTTGCCCTTTGAAGGAACATTAAATATAAAAAAAAAATCATGATCCAAGGACAATAAAATAAGACATCATGCTAATTAGAATTAATATTTAAATAAATAGTTTTAATTAAATTATATATATAAATAAGATTGACGCGTCGTATCATTCATATTCGTAATTAAATTAAATGCAATCTTAGACTTATACATTTTAAATATTGTACGTAACATTATATTGTAGAAATATTTTAACTATAAAACGATTATATAAAAATAAATTCTTAGAAATTAACTTAATGTGCACATAAAATCACATCAATATATTCGTTTACTTTTATGTAATTTGTGTATAACACTTGCAATGCAAAAATTCAACTATGAGTTGGACAGGGACTTAACAATTATCCAAAATCTAATTTAGATGGAAGAGATATTAATTATAGTGTATGAAAGATGGGTCAAGACTCAATCGCTAGCAGAAAGAGATTCGGTAGGTGCACAGGCATTTCATCAAATAATATTAATCTGCAGCCTTAATGATCACCTCAATATTTTTCTATCTCTATTATTGATTCTATTGATCTCTACATTTTGCATGAAGCCATCCTTTTACCATCTATTTTACATAGAATACTAGGATCTTTTTTATTTAACTTGAAATAGATACTATCTATTTAGTTATTTAGTGTAAAATATTATATATTTCTTATCATTCTATTTTTTAAAATAATCGAAGATATAACATGATAAAATTTTAAATAAAAATTATTCTTTTATATATATAAATATTACCTTTTTAAAGAAGATGACAGTACCCTAAGTTCATTGATTACTCTCACTTATAACGGAAGAAAATCGTGGTTACAAAACCCGACACCTAGGAGTTACAAATATAACAAAAAAAAACCCAAACCCAATTGTAAAAAAAAACTAAACATCTTTAAACCTCAATACAATCAGTTAGGACACAAACAAACAATTGAAACCAAAAGTGCAGAAAAATTTTAAAAAGGCTAAAAACCAATACATGGTAAACCAAATTTGTCGAGCCGAATAATACCCTTCAATAGATGTGGTAGATCCCGATCATCCTCATAACAATTATCATGCCCATTTTTGCCTTGACGGGCTAGAAAATCTGCAGCTTGAGTACCCTGACGAAATTGATGTAAAACTAAAACACTAAGTTACTCAAGATCTTTTAGCATATCCTCCGAAAAATCCTATAAAATACCAAACAATACACTTACCACTGCTGAGCCAATCCATGACCAACTTGGAATCACTCTCGATAATAATGTTTACAAAGTTTAGCTTTTTACAAAGAGCAATAGCTTCTCTAACTACCCTAATTTCAAATTCATTATTGGTACCAAGCCCAAAATAAGCTGAAAAAGTCCCCTTTACTCTCCCCATCTCATCCCGAATCACACTACCTCCACCACTACTCCCTGGATTACCACAATAACTACCATCATAGTTTAACTTAAACCACCCCACATGTGGTTTCTGCCAAGCCACCAGTTTATGACACCTAACTGAAACTGGCGCAACCTTGAGGTTGTCCTTCCATCCTAGCCTTACACTTGCTATACTAAAGTTTCTAAGTAATCAAACATGGCACCAAATCAACCAAATTCCCTTTAATAGATATTTTTTAGCACAAGCAAACCAAGATGAAACACGAGCCCACCAAGTGAAAGTCTATATGCAAGAAATGCCGAAAGTTACACTAGCAAACTCCCAAATTTGTCTGGCCAGATCCCCAGAACAAAGCACATGGTTTAAAGTTTCACAATGTTTTCTCTTGCAATAATCACAACAAGATGCTAAAGAAATCCCCCTGGGTTGCACTCGGTCATCAACAGCAAGGCATTTAAATCTTGC
>NW_023354712.1:0-233 GCF_001411555.2 Juglans regia
TAATAATAATGGTGCAATTTAGATAGTGAATTAAGATGAAATGAGTTAAAGATGAAAGTTGAATAAAATATTATTAGAATATTTTTTTTAATATTATTTTTATTTAAGATTTGAAAAGTTGAATTATTTATTATATTTTATATGAAAATTTGAAAAAATTATAATGATGAGATGAAATGAATTGATATCACTTTTCAATCTAAACTAGACTTGAAACATACAGATAAAATGTT
>NW_023354713.1:0-1125 GCF_001411555.2 Juglans regia
TTAAAATTTGAAAATTTTGTTTTATTTTTTATATTTTGTTTGAAATTTTGTGAAATTTATAATGATTAGATGAAAAAAAATATTTAAAATTAAAAAATATTTTATATTTAAATAATATTTAAAAATAAATATATAAAAATATATAAAAATACTTAAGATATTGTCGCTGTCCAAACTAACCTTTATATTTATAATTTTTAAGAAATTAAAGGAAAAAAAATGAGAGAAATATATTTGGTCCAGTGTAAAATCTTCCCGATGTTGATACGTGACAGTGGAATCCTAATAATTCCTGACCAACCCACCCTAACACTAGCCACAGTCACGAGTTTCATGAGAAAAAAAGTGTACCCAGCAGCCAGACCAGGACTATATTCTAATATATAGCCACGTGGTCCTTTAGCCCACAAAGTGACAAAATTCTCATTGCCATTTTATGAATTGGACCCCCCCACCAAGCCCATAACCATCCCTACTATTTTTTTTTTTGAAATTTTGCAATTCTCGTATAAAAAAAAAAAAATAAAAAAATTAATTTTTTAATAATAAATTTTATTTTCTTCAAAATAATTATGCAGTATTTAATACTTCACGATTATATATAAAATTACTTTATTTTTTTCTATATATATATTTTATGAATTGAAGTTGTAATGCTAATTTGGATAATAAAATTATAATACCAAATCTGGTTAATATTCTCTCAATCTTTAAAATAAAAAAAAAAAAGAAAAACTTGCACTTTATGCTTTTTAAGTCTATATACTTATTCATTAAAGAAATATTATAAAAAAGCTTACGAATTAAAATAAAAATTAATATGCTATATGTGACTTGACACTGTATTTAGATTATAATTTTTTTTTTATTATAAAGTAGATCTTATATATTATAATTTATAATTTTTTTATAAGATCTTTGTATTGAACTCCCACATTAAATTCTTTAAAAACCAAAATATGAAAAATGAATTAAAGATTAATAAATAGAAACTTTAGTTCATTTTAATAAGAAAAAGATAAGAAATAATATTTACAGTCCCTTTAATTTATACGCATTCACTTTAAAAGAAATAGGTAAATCTGAAATCTAAATAAATAAACTCAATTTTTAATAATGAATTTC
>NW_023354714.1:0-397 GCF_001411555.2 Juglans regia
TTTTTTTCTAAGAGCCGGAAGCCCCAATGAGTGGTCTCGACCCAAGTATATTAATAGTCCTCACTCGTGACAGAGGAAAACTGCAATCTACATACCAAACATCTGGAGGTGTACAAAAAAAGATAGACCACCCAAATACAAACCAACCAAGTACAAAAATCCCATCCATTAAAAGAACAAAACAAGCCTAAGAGCCGAAAAAAATCAGACCAAAACATTAGGCCTCGTTTGTATTCACAGTCCATTTCAACTCATTTCATTACTATTCATTACTATTCAGCAACTTTAATTTATAAATCTCACTACTATTCATAACTCATCTCACTATTATTCATAATCCATCTCAACTCATCTCAACTCATCATCTCAACTCATCTTCTTTATGGCAACTTGTACG
>NW_023354715.1:0-252 GCF_001411555.2 Juglans regia
TCTCCGTTTGGATTGGGATCGGAAGGACGCTAGTATGTCGCTCAAGGATTATATGAATTTTAAGTAATTAGTTTGATGGGTGCGATCATACCAGCACTAATGGACCGGATCCCATCAGAACTCCGCAGTTAAGCGTGCTTGGGCGAGAGTAGTACTAGGATGGGTGACCTCCTGGGAAGTCCTCGTGTTGCACCCCTCGTTGATTTTTTTTCCGCCTTGCGAGATAAATTGACAAGAAGGACCACTCGGGAG
>NW_023354716.1:0-371 GCF_001411555.2 Juglans regia
CCAATCTCTAGACTCAAAGTCAAAGTCATCTTGTTTGTTAAATTGTCAAATATAATTTCTAATATTATAATATTATTAATTTTAATTATTTGACAATTCATAATATTTTTATATTAATTTGTATTATTATAATAGCTTAGAATACTTAGATTTGTGTGTTTTATGCTTTAAACAAATTTGTTTAATTTTATGTTATATGTAAATTATAAAATATAATTCTTCTTTTTTTTAAGACTTATTGTTTTAAAATCTAAGGCCCAAAATGACACAAAAAGATGTTCTAGGCCAAGTGGGCCCTGGGCCCATTTACCCCAAATTGGGTCCAAATCCGCAAGGGCGGGGCGGCCAAGGTGCCGGTAGCAACCTCATTC
>NW_023354717.1:0-478 GCF_001411555.2 Juglans regia
AAGTTCAATTAAGAACAAGAGGAGTAAAACTCAACTCACAATGAATAAATTCATCAAATTTCATAAACTTCATAAACTCCTGAAAATGAGGTTACAAAGAGTATTTAAACCAAAACCTAATTAAAACTCTAGATAAAATAAAACCCCATCTTCCAAAAATACCCCTTAGTGAACAATGCCGCGGCTACAGTACGGTGCTACAGTAACTCGGCTACAGTAACCCTAACCGTAGTTCAATAAATTAATAAATTTCCCAACATGCCCTTGCATAGGCCCCCTTAAGTGCTTCTCATAATAAACTCAATTATTCTAAACTAATAAAATAAGTTCTTTAAATGAATTAAATAAGTTGAAACCCTTCAAGAGCCCAAAGCCTTTAAGTCGTCGTTGCCCTCTTTCGTAGCTGATCAAATGAATTAAAACTGGATATTCATCCTTCAAGCCCCATCTTGAATATTGGGCTCTTGCTAAACTTATC
>NW_023354718.1:0-4403 GCF_001411555.2 Juglans regia
TTTTTGCATGTGATATGAAATTATTTGGATCTGTTTTTTATCAAATGGAAATGATATGAATATGTTTCGCACGTGTTTTGATATGATATGGATATGATAAAACTTTGGCATACTTATATGTTCTGAATATGGTTCTGAGATGATACTGGTTCACGTGATATGGTTGGTACCACCATGATATGATATGATATGAGTTCACCCACTTTGGAAACAAAGTGGTCTTTTTATGTGTTCTTTCCTGTGTGCACACTCGGGGCTCCGAGATTGAAAAAGGGGAAGTCACCACATGATACATGCCTGGTTTGGCCACCGGGGATAGCACAACCCTACCACGGGGGTTAAACATGGTATATGATATGATATGATAAAATGAAGATGTTCAGTTAGGTTATGCCAAAGCACTTTTGAATATGAAATGGATCCTTAAATATGAATTGTTGATTTTGAGTATGAAAAGATTAAAAAGTCGCTCTGATTTTCTGATAACACGTTTTTCTGAGATCTGCATATAAAAATAAAATGTTTTTGTTTCTGCATACTAAACTTTATGAAAATGCTCATGTTTACATACTAGTATATGTTCTCTGCTTACTGAGTTGTTAATAACTCACCCCTTATCTCCATAATGTGTTTCAGATAATTTTGGTGCAACAACTGAGAATCAAGAATTGGGAGTTCTTGCAAATTTTGTGGATCATAGAAGACTAAGTGCTTTAGGGTACAATGACTTTTGGAGAGTCTTTTGGTAGCGTTAATATTTTATGTGACTTTTGTACGTTGAGTAATGAATATTTCTAGTCTTTGTGGAAAGGTTTATGTATATCAAAGAGACACCGCTGATGTACCCTTATGTAAGAACATGGATATTTGTTTTGAACGAATAGGTTAATATGTTATGGAGACTCTGGTTTATTTTAAAAGTATTATTTGGAATTGATTTTTAGGTGATATGAGTTAACTCTCCGGACCCTCTGGGACGGAGCTTTACAGTACATATTCTTACCGAGCAGTAATCCAATTAGTAAGGCTGCCAAATCTGTTAATGATAAAAATAAAAAATAAAAAATTAATCTCCATTAAAAGTTAGCCAAGAATTGAAGTAAAAGAAGTAATGTGCAAAGATGATGCATAGAATGAATTCATCGTAGTGAGATCTAAAAAAGTTATAATATTAATTAATCCAACAGGAAATTAAAATACGCAATTACGTAAGTACGTACTTGGATATCGGACAAAACCCTCATCATAAGAAGATGCATAATATTTTGTGACTTGTAGTTTGGTTAATCGGCCTGCATAGTTTGACAAAATTAAAAAATAAAATAAAATAAAAAGTCTCACGTCAGCATCTGAATTCAATATCAAAATTAAGACTGTAGAGACTCTCGAGTCATTCTTTGACTTTCTGGCTTAGAGAAGCATCTGTTGTAACTTGTTTTAAGTGACTTCATAGAATTTCATTAAAGTAAAAAGACACTTAAAAAAAACAAATATTACATATATATAATATCTATTTATATATAAGTAATGCAAGTCCCGGACAATCTATTTAAAAAGAAATTGGACATGCCGTGAGAAAGTCACTTTTTAAAGGTAGAGCCAACATTTTTTTAAAAATATTGAGTGGGATTGCACATCTTATGTCGTACAAATAAATTTTTGTATATTATATGTATATATATGTGTGTATGTAATTAATATATCTGATCTTATCTGCAAGTTTAAACTATTTTCATGTTTCATTGCTTAAGGAATGAACGATTTAAAGATGAAAGAAGACAAATAGATCAGACAGATACAAACTCTTACCGTTGAGCTATAACAATCCAGTATACTTAGCTGCGGCACATGGAGAAAAGAAATAAAGGTAAGTGATCAGTTAATTTATAACTCACATTACTTTTAGTCTTTTTCTCCTCATAAAAACATTCTATTTCAAATATGAACTTCTAATTAATGCTCCTTTCCAAACATGTATGTGCCTAGATTAAAGTAGTTAAAGAACTCATTAATTTTCTAATTAAACATGAAGAGCTGTTGACATGATTATTCGCAGGTGCATTACAAAACATAATAAAACTGGACTGTAACGCCCCGGTTCTGCACAGGTCGGAGAGTTACTTCCTAGCACTTAAACTCAGATTCCAACAATATAAAAATAGACTCCAAATTCCCAATATCATATAGAAAATTCGATTTAATCTAATTTCCTCAATATAACCAATTTCCAAAATGTCAAGTCATCACAACATAATAAAATTTCTTAATAAAATTCGACAATACTAAAAAAAAAACTTCCTATGCTTGAACCACTACACTTAAATCATCTCACCCAATGCCTCATAATCTTGATCCTCAGCTGAACCATCTTAATATCTGAAAAGTACTATGGAGATAAGGGGTGAGTTATCAACAACTCAGTAAGCAGAGAGCATATACTAGTATTTAAACATGAGCATTTATAAAGTTCAGTATGCAGAACAAGACATTTACTTTCAGAATGCAGAAACAACATATTTTCTTTCAGAATGTATAAACAAAACTTGTTACAAAATATCAGAGTGAAATTTTTCAGAAAAACAAACTTGTTCTCAAAAAGAAAGTCGTTTGGCATATCCAACTGAAACATTATATTCATATCATCTCATATCATCACATCGGGACAAATACCATGTTTAACCCCCATGGTAAGGTTATAAACCACCATTATACCCGTGGCTGGGCCGTATACCATGTTTCACCCCCGTGGTAGGGTTATAAACCACCATTATACCCGTGACTGGGCCGTATACCATGTTTCACTCCCGTGATAGGGTTATAAACCACCATTATATACGTGGCTGGGCCGTATTCCATGTTTCACCCCCGTGGTAGGGTTATAAACTACCATTATACCCGTGGCTGGGCCGAATTCCATATTTCACCCCTGTGGTAGGGTTATAACCCACCATTATACCCGTGGCTGGGCCTTAACAGAAACAGAACGGAACATCATCGGAACCAGATCACATTCAAATACAGAATCAGAACCTCATGCCAAGGCTTTTAGATGACACATCATATCAAAACAAAATGCTGAATAGCTTCAGATCATTTCAAATGTTCGAAATAAACAGACTCCAAAACATCTTCATTTATTTATAACAAAAACTTTTAGATTTTTCATATTTGGTCCTTTTGCATAGTTCAAAACAGAATGCGCAAAATTAGCTCATGTCTACACCAGTCATGATAGAAAATAATTTCTCTTATATAGAATTTATGCATATGCAGAACAAACATTTGAGGTCGTTTCATATTTCTTTTCAAACAAACATGCATATTTTTAAAGTCGACCTCATTTCATTTCTTTTATGCAAAACTAGTATATGAACCCCGCTTACCTGGGCAACTTAGCTTTGTAGAAATTTCCTCAAAAATGTTGAGTCGACTATAAATCGTCACCTATAAAAACAATCACATAATTTCTGTAAGTTTTCAATCAATTAAGGATTTCGATATTTAAGCCTAAGCTTCTTAAATAACCTATTTTAATTCCTCAAAACTTAAAACGTTCATAATCTCAAAATATATCATCACTTTCTAAAATCACCAATATCCACCATAATCCACGTCAAACACAAAACATCAATATTTAAACTCGAAACAGCCAACAAATCTCATAGCATAAACCAATCACACTAACAACTCCATCATCCAATCCAACTGACCCCCTTACTCCTCGAACTCAGTCCGGCACAACCAATCAATTCACAGTAAATATGAGTTAGCGCAAAAATATATTTAAATCTCAAAAGTTCTTTGAGAAAATACTTACAATGCTATAATATAATTTTTGAAAGATCATGGAGGTGCTAGAAGCGGCAACGTAGCAACAAAACAGTGCCAAAAGCACTGTGGCTGTGGGTTTCAAAAACTCACTTTTGAATGGTGACAAACCAAGACCCGAGATTGCTAGGGTAGGGCTTAGGGATGTCGGTGAAGCTAGTGGTGGTGGTGGTTGGCCGTGGGTGGCGGCATGGGCAGCGGTTTAAGGCCAAAATGCTCAAATCGAAGATGGAGATAGATGGGGCTTCATCGGTGACAGATTGGAGCCAAGGACGGGTGCATTAGGTTGCTAGGAGGTCGAGGATGAAGTGATGCAGAAAGGGTGGCCGGTGGTGGCACGACGGTGGCGCGCGAGCACAAGGAACGCCGGACATAAGGTTGCGCGTGGGGGTAGACGGTGACGCTAGAGGGGCTGAGATTGGAGGGAGGTGGTCGCCGGAGGGTGGGGAAGGCCGTGGGCTTGGCGGTGTCGCCGGATGGAGGTGCACGGTGGCGGGCTGGGTGAGGAAGGAAAACGCACGGGGAGAGGGAGAGACGAAAAAAAAAAGTGAGAGAAGGGAAAAAGAAAGAGGAAA
>NW_023354719.1:0-266 GCF_001411555.2 Juglans regia
TGGTTATGTTTATGTTGGTTTATAGTTTCATCATCTATGATGGTGTTATTCTATCATTATACTGCTTGATGGGATGGTTATGTTTATGTTGGTTTATAGTTTCATCATCTATGATGGTGTTATTCTATCATGTAGTGCTGCTGTGAATGTTTATGTTGGTTTATGTTTATCATCTATGATGGTGTTATTCTATCATGTATGATGGTGTTATTCTATCATGTATAGATGATGGTGTTATTCTATCATGTAGTGCTGCTGTGAATGTT
>NW_023354720.1:0-201 GCF_001411555.2 Juglans regia
GGGGATGGTACCCCATCCATTCGCCCCTCTTCTTGCATAAATGGGCCATTGGCCTAGAGCATGTTTCTAGGCTCAAAATGGCCCATAAACACATGTAATGGGCCAAAACTAGCCTAGAACCTGTTTCTGGGCCATTTTGGGCCCAAAAATTAACAAAAAAAAAATTCAAATAACAAAAAAAAAAAAAAAAAAATTTTACAA
>NW_023354721.1:0-1280 GCF_001411555.2 Juglans regia
CATGGTCTAATAGTTGTATTTACTGTTATATGCAGATATAATACTCTGATTTTGTGGGTCAATATGAAAAGAATAGGTGCAGAGACAAATTAAAAGCCAGGGCTTTTTTTTTTTTTGGGTGGGGGGACTCTTGAATCATGTTTAGATGGGCCTTTTTGGGTAAGTCTGTTGTCATGGACTCATGGTCTAATAGTTGTATTTACTGTTATATGCAGATATAATACTCTGATTTTGTGGGTCAATATGAAAAGAATAGGTGCAGAGACAAATTAAAAGCCAGGGCTTTTTTTTTTTTTGGGTGGGGGGACTCTTGAATCATGTTTAGATGGGCCTTTTTGGGTAAGTCTGTTGTCATGGACTCATGGTCTAATAGTTGTATTTACTGTTATATGCAGATATAATACTCTGATTTTGTGGGTCAATATGAAAAGAATAGGTGCAGAGACAAATTAAAAGCCAGGGCTTTTTTTTTTTTTGGGTGGGGGGACTCTTGAATCATGTTTAGATGGGCCTTTTTGGGTAAGTCTGTTGTCATGGACTCATGGTCTAATAGTTGTATTTACTGTTATATGCAGATATAATACTCTGATTTTGTGGGTCAATATGAAAAGAATAGGTGCAGAGACAAATTAAAAGCCAGGGCTTTTTTTTTTTTTGGGTGGGGGGACTCTTGAATCATGTTTAGATGGGCCTTTTTGGGTAAGTCTGTTGTCATGGACTCATGGTCTAATAGTTGTATTTACTGTTATATGCAGATATAATACTCTGATTTTGTGGGTCAATATGAAAAGAATAGGTGCAGAGACAAATTAAAAGCCAGGGCTTTTTTTTTTTTTGGGTGGGGGGACTCTTGAATCATGTTTAGATGGGCCTTTTTGGGTAAGTCTGTTGTCATGGACTCATGGTCTAATAGTTGTATTTACTGTTATATGCAGATATAATACTCTGATTTTGTGGGTCAATATGAAAAGAATAGGTGCAGAGACAAATTAAAAGCCAGGGCTTTTTTTTTTTTTGGGTGGGGGGACTCTTGAATCATGTTTAGATGGGCCTTTTTGGGTAAGTCTGTTGTCATGGACTCATGGTCTAATAGTTGTATTTACTGTTATATGCAGATATAATACTCTGATTTTGTGGGTCAATATGAAAAGAATAGGTGCAGAGACAAATTAAAAGCCAGGGCTTTTTTTGTTTTGGGTGGGGGGACTCTTGAATCATGTTTATTTCTGGAATGTCCTGCGGGCTTTAATGCAGTTACATTTGTTATTGTTACATGAATA
>NW_023354722.1:0-274 GCF_001411555.2 Juglans regia
CGAGGATATTCAGCACATTGCCAATCTTCATCAAGACTGAAAATTTGTTAAAATACATCAATCTCAAAATCGATGTGCGCACTCAATTGCGCAATGAGTAGCTATCAATTATGTTTTTGAAAGCTACCCTTAGGTAAAATTCCTAGATGTTGTCTGTATATTAATAATGGAAATGACCCTCCTTAAACTTTGTATCTTTTTTTAATATATAATATGCTTGATTAGGAAAACAATGGTATCTTTACCAAACAAGTATAAACCATTGCCTAACAAT
>NW_023354723.1:0-4066 GCF_001411555.2 Juglans regia
CAAAACAAAAGTGGCTAGGTCGGGTTTGGGAAAAAGCCTGAAATGGGTGTGGTGAGTTAAGGGCTACACTGATATTTTGGATTTATCAAAAATATCGGTCACGATTTCTTTTTCTTCCATGCCGCAGCCGAATCTTGCTCCAATGGTTCTAGATTTGGTGCATAAAAGTTTGATGGTCACCAGTGACTCTTCTAGTGATTCATTGGACTTGAATTCGTCGATGGAAGTGGAACATGGCGAGATTGCTAAACGAATTGTCAGCTGTGAAATGGCGAATGGAGGGGAGCTCATTCCAATCGTGTCTCTGGATCCATTGGTCAACGGTGTTCATCTATTGGATTCGGTTCCTAGGTTTTTAAAGCAGATTTTTCCAATTGAGGAGATTCGACAACTAGAGTTGGATGAAGATGTTTTGGAGTTTTGCAGTTGGTTAGTTCACCTGAAGAAGTCTCAATAGAGTCTAATCTTCAAATGGAGTTATTTGAGGGAGATTGTGTTGAGGAAGAGGTGGGTAGTACGACTCCTTTACACACTCTTCCTCCTCAGTCTACAACCAAATTAGAGCTTCGGATTGGGTTTTAAAAAATGTGGAGGAATTACAGGCATGTGTGGGAATATCTCGTGAAGGTTATGGAAAGCAATTTAAGGCTCTTCTTATTGCAATCAAAGATGGTTAGTTTACATCTTGAAGTCAGTTATGAAGAAGAATAGGGAGCTAAAAAGATTAAAATGCTCTATTAATTATGATAATAAATAGGGAAGTGTGGGGAGAGATAGATTGGAAGGGAGGGCATATTATTCCTCACATGAAGCCTAAGATCCTCTCTTGGAATATAAGGGGGATCAATGACGTTAATAAGCGTCTTCAAATTTGGTCTCTCATTCATAGTTGGAAAATTGATATCATTTGTCTTTAAGAAACAAAGATGAGTTTTATTGATAGAAGTATTATCCGTAGTTTGTGGGGATGTTCTTTTGTGGGTTGGACTTATTTACCTTCTTTGGGAGTTTCAGGAGGTATTTTGTTGATGTGAGATAAGAGAGTGATGAAGTTAGTGGAGGAGTGCATTGAGAATTTTTATGGGGCATGTCTTTTAATAATATTGAGGATGGGTGGAAGTGGGCTTTTGCGGGAGTTTATAGGCCAAATTTGGGTAGAGATAGAAGTTTCTTGTGGGAGGAATTGGTGGGCTTGTATTATTTGTGGGATTTGCCTTGGTGTATGTGTGGGGACTTCAACATAATTTTGGTTTCCTAGTGAGCGCATAGGAGTATCTAGTTTTTCTTCGACTATGGAGGACTTTTCGGAGTTGATTTTTGACCTGGATCTTTTGGATCTTCCCCTGGTTGGGAGAGTATTTACTTGGTCCAACAGTAGGGTTGGTCAAGATTGGATAGATTTCTTGTCTCTCCATCTTGGGAGACTCATTACCCAGAGTTATGTCAGAAAAGATTGTCTCGTATTTGTTTAGATCACTTCCCTATCTTGCTCGATTGTGGTGGTATACATGAGGGTAGGCGCAATTTTAAGTTTGAAAACATGTGGCTTGAAGCTGATGGGTTTGTTGATAGGGTGAGGAGCTAGTGGTCTTCTTATCAGTTCATGGCAGGTAAACTTAAAGCCTTGAAGGTTGATTTAAAGAAGTGGAATAGTGAAGTTTTTGGAAATATTGATTTGCAGAAAAATTATCTTTTGGATGAGTTGCATATTTTGGAGGTTGGGGAGGAGAATGAGGTTATGAATGAGGAGTCTTTGTCAAGAGGATATTATTAATGGATGAGATCTCTTGGAAGCAAAAATCGACGGTCCTTTGGTTAAAAGAGAGGGGTACATGTAACACCCCCTTCCCGTAGACTGGAAGTGTCACATATTTTTCATAAAATAAACCCGGTAAGAGATCTCATATTTAATAAATGAACTTAGGATTTATTTTGTAGAAAAATTGTCTAATAAAAAATATTTTCCAAAAACATTAAATGAATAAACTGAATAAATTCTTATCATAAAAAAATGTTTTATTTTAGAAAGTCTAAAACTAAAAATTTACTGCTCCTTCTATTCTTGGCCTGTCTGCTCGTATTCATCATCCTCGTCTGGGTGATTAAAAACATGAAAACAAACTAAAATGAGTCGAAGACTCAGCAAGAAATCCATCACAACGTAAACATAATGAATATAAGGTTTTCATAAAAGTTTTCCTACTGAGAGCTTAAATTCATGATTGTTCATACTGATGCTTATGCTATGCATGACTAATTTAACTGAATTAACTAACTAATCTGACTGATTTATCTGATTTAACTAATTTATCTGATTGGCTAACACACTTAACCATGTGTGCAAGGTTGTGCACCGACCCCACGTCCCGCTGCAGCAAGGGGAGCCGCTGATAGTATTATGGCATACTATGGTGGACCACGACTAAGTTCATGGCTTGCACATCCACCCTGAAACTGAACTGCATTGGTACCATCTATTTAAATGGTCATCTTATTAACTGATCTGATTTTATCTTGCACTTGAACTTAAGATAGCTTATGTGTCTTATACACATGAGATACATGACATAATACATACATAATTATAATTTCTAAATTTGAACATGATACGGAATGACATGATCGTATGCTATGCTAGATGACATGTTTGCATATGACATGAGTGGTTCATAAATAATGGTTGTCAATGAACTGGCTTGAATAATACTTATATATAAGCTGAACTGTGATGATCTTAATTTATGATCAAATTACTTACCTCATTGCTCTTTTTCTTGAATAACACTTCGTAACTTGGCACCTATATACAATAATAACTATCACTAAATTTGTTTGGGAATAAATAAGTACTAATATCTTACTTGATTAAATTCAAAATCTAAAAGATAGTCAAACAAATCTTTTGTTTAACACTATAATCAATAAATCCTAGTATTTAAATTACTTAAAATACTAATTTATAATTTAGTAGAAATACTCAAGCTATTTTAAAATAATTCATAAAACTTAAATTCTTAAACTAAATTTTATTTCATAACATAATTATTAAATCTTATAGGAAACCTAATAAATTCTATTAAAAATTCTTAACATCATAATTTTATTAAATTCTACTAAATAGACAAAAGAACAATAACAAAATATTAGTCTCAATAATATATTTTGAAAAATAATTCAGTTCTTTAACACTTCATTAAAATGGTCTTTGACTAATATATATATTTAATTAAAAAATGACCTTTAAAAATATTAAGCCTAATACAAAATTACTAAAACTGTTGTTGGAATAAAAAATAAGATTAAATCTAATTTAAAATACCTTTCAAATTCTTTAACTATTTTCTTATAAAAAATGAGCTCATGACTAATATATTTATTTAATAAAAATAAACTCAACTAGGAATATTAAACTCAATAAAAATCACTAAAACAATTATTAAAATAAAATAAGATCAAGTCCAACTTAAATTACAAATTCATTTAAACATCATTATAATTTTGTAAGAGTCAAAATCTGGCCTATAATAATAATACTTCGTGAAACCATCTACATAAGCCCAAACAAAAAGATCAGTCCATTCCACGCACAAGGGCTTAGGGCCCAACGGCCCATCAAGAAATCTAAGGGTTCTTCTAGAACCCGAAAACATGGCTAAGCAGAAAAGAAAAATAAGAAGTTTGAGAGAGAAATTTGAAAGGCGTGGCCGGGCTGACTGGGTGGTTTGGGAGTGATGACAGCAGGACTTTCTATGGTTGTGTGACACCGAGTGAGGGAGAGAGAGAGAGAGAGAGAGAGAGAGAACTGTAAAACCGAAACCAAAAGAGAGGAAAAGAGAAAACTGGCGGTGAGCTTACCGGAAAAGAGTGGGTTCGACGGGGCTTATACTAGTTTTGTTCACGAGTCTAGATTAAGTTTAGTCGAGTTTATACGAATTTTATCCGTTTAATATTTGAATCTATATTAGTGTTTACGAACATGTCATTTATTAAATTAACCAAATTCGAATCGAGTTTACACGAGCGAAACTCAAACTATTCACAAGCTGCTTTATTCATTTGCAGCCTT
>NW_023354724.1:0-223 GCF_001411555.2 Juglans regia
ATTAATCCTTCAAATTTGTGTTAGAACATCATTATCCAACCTTGTTAACCTTGAAAAATTGATTGGACCAAGTGATATTGGATTTGGGCTTGATAGCAACCCAATCCCTCTTTAAACCCCAAATTTTAGGCCCATTCGGTTTAGGCCCTTTAAGGCCCACGAATTTGGTCACCATAGGATTGCTTCATGGCTAAGTTTTGTACCCCCACTTGGCTGGCCAGAT
>NW_023354725.1:0-617 GCF_001411555.2 Juglans regia
TGTTTAGTTGATGTAAATATGCTTATTGGACTGTGTACTTGATGTAAATATAAACCATTTTAGCAATGTAGTGGAATGAATTTCCATTTGATGAGTATTGGATTCTGAGTAGTGGAATGAATTTCCATTTGATATGCTTTGGATTCTGAGTAGTGGAATGAATTTCCATCTGATGAGTATTAAATTTCCATTTGTAGTGGAATGTGTTGTTTATGTGGTGTAAATGTGAACTGTAATTCAGCAGGGAGGGAGGGAGAGAGTTGAAATTGTTGTGGTAGTTGGGAAGATCAATTATTGCGTTATCTAAGTTTATTGCTGTATGAACTGGAAGAAAGAAGAAAATGGCAACATGTTTATTTCTGGTGCTAGCATATTCCCTTAATAGCAACATGTTTCTTAATTGTATATTTCAATACTCTCGTGCATTGTTTGCCCAGGTTAAAAAAAATTCAAATGGTTGCAACCTTGCTGTGGATATTTAGAGTCTTGGGTGCACTGTTTTGGAAATGGCTACAACAAAACCACCTTGGAGCCAGTACGAAGGGGTAGTGATTTAGACGCAAGATAGAAGCTTTAACTTCATCTCTTGCCAGCATTTGTGTGTGTGTGAGGGAGGG
>NW_023354726.1:0-372 GCF_001411555.2 Juglans regia
TTTTATTTTTAATTTATATATAATAGTGATAAATATTATAATGATTTTATTTTTATATATATATAATAGTGATAAATATTATAGTAATGTTATTTTTTATTTAAATATTATAGTGATTTTATTTTTTATTTATATATTATAGTGATTTTATTTTTTATTTATATATAATAGTGATAAATATTATAGTGATTTTATTTTTTATTTATATTTAATAGTGATAAATATTATATTGATTTTATATTTTACTTATATATTATAGTGATTTTATTTTTTATTTATATATTATAGTGATTTTATTTTTTATTTATATATAATAGTGATAAATATTATAGTGATTTTATTTTTTTATTTATATATAATAGTGATATTTAT
>NW_023354727.1:0-309 GCF_001411555.2 Juglans regia
CATTATAATATTTATCTCTATTATATATAAATAAAAAATAAAAACACTAAAATATTTATCACTATTATATATAAATTAAAAATAAAACCATAATAATATTTATCATTATTATATATAAATTAAAAATAAAATCATTATAATATTTATCATTATTATATATAAAAGTAAAATAAAATCACTACAATATTTATTAATATTAAAAAATTACTATAATAAAATCACTATAATATTTATCACTATTAAATATAAATAAAAAATAAAATCATTATAATATATAAATAAAAATAAAATCACTATAATATATAAATT
>NW_023354728.1:0-224 GCF_001411555.2 Juglans regia
GCATGAAACGACGTCGTTTCATGCGTAGGTTTTTTTTTTTAAAACCCAGGCATGAAATGACGTCGTTTCATGCCTAGGTTAATTAGCCCCCCCCCCCCCCCCCCCCCCCCCCCCCCCCCCCCCCCCCCCCCCCCCCCCCCCCCCCCCCCCCCCCCCCCCCCCCCCCCCCCCCCCCCCCGATTCCCTCCCTCGGCCTCGCTCACTCTCAGACCCTCACTTCTCTC
>NW_023354729.1:0-2428 GCF_001411555.2 Juglans regia
TTTTTTTTTTTTGGTAATATTTTTAATAACCTTGAAACTTGAAAGCCCAAAAACTATCTATTAATATAGAAAGTCTTATTTAAAAATGGCTTAAATATGGAGCCTAGCATATGTTTAAAAATGTAGGCTAAAATTTCGTGCTAAAAAAATTTCAAATCCGACTCCATTTTGTTTTAACGGAGACAGATCGGATTCTAGATAAGTCAAAGTTGAAGTCGTAGTTTGTATTCGAACTTTGAGAACTCCGATTAGCGTTTGGAACATAAACTACTTTCAACTCATCTCAACTCATCATTACAACTTTTTCAAATCCCAATACAAAATATAATAAACAATTCAACTTTTTCAAATCTCAAAATAATAATAATATTAAAAAATAATATTCTAATAATATTTTATCATCTCAACTCAACTCAACTCAACTTACTTCAACATCCAAACTCACCCGTCGAAATCGAAGTCAAATTTCTCGAATACCGACTCCGACTCATTTAATAATACTCAGCCCTACTTTTCAAGTATATTTTAGAATATGCCAAGATGTTGGTTTTTTGAATGTGTTCAGAAAATGTGACATGGGAATGGGCGTAGGAGTAAAGTTTACATCATACATGGACGTTCTGGATACAGCTCAAGCAATTTGATTAAGACAAAGGCAGCAGAAGCAGCTAGGGATGTTGTTACAGCTTAATTGAGTTGCAGTCCCTCTTTTGTTTGTAAAAAAGACCTACACTTTCCTCCGGCTTCGGAGAAAGATATGTTGGTCAGAAAAAAAGACCAGTTCAACACTTCAAGATATTTCCATAAGAAGTACTATTCATGATCCATTTTACCATGATCCTTACAACATTTTGTAACGTGATATTAATTAATTAGAGACTATTTATCATTTAATATCACATTAAAGACTATTGAGAAGATGACGATAAATAGATTTTTCCTTCCATAAGAGTTATTTTATTATCAAATTGACATTAAATCACACAATCCATATTGTATAGAGCACACCATCTATATCACTTAAATTGTAAGATTTGATTTGTAAGATTCAAATTTTAAAACTTCTTTTCCAAATCAAGTCATGCCATATAAATATTTTATTAGATATGCTCTGCAATTCTTGTTTTCACAAAAACATTAGACCATATTTGGATACTTAGAATATCTTAGCATATCTATGAATAATAGTGAAATAATTTAAGTTAAGATATTTTATTAGATTTTTGGAAATAAGAGAAAAAAAATTGAATAAAAATATTATAAAACTAAAAAATTGTCTGAATATTATTTTTGTTTTAAAATTTGAAAAAATCATATTATTTGTTATGTTTTGTTTGGTAAAGTGGTAATGATTAGGGATGATTAGATGAAAAAGTTAAATATTTGAAATTAAAAATTATTTTGTATTTGAGTGATATTTGTGAAGGAAATATACGAGAATTAGTCGGGCTACTCTGCCTCCCAGAGTAGCCAGCTCGGTTTGACCACTAGCTGTTTTACAATCATTTATTTTTTATTTTTCTATTCACATTTTTTTAATATATTTAAATATTTTTAAAAAATAAAAAAAGATATATCAATACACTTAAAATTATTTTTTTAATTATTAAATAAATTTTTTTTTTAATCGAGCGGTCAAATAAAGTGGTAAGATTTGGTGGGCAAAATAGTTTTAGCAATGCTACACAACCTCCCCAACCTCCACACACTACATTTTTTTTAAATCTTTATGTTTTTTAATATTTTTTTTAAATTTTTTTGAGTTTATTTTTTTTAAAATAATTTTATTTTTCTATTCATTATTTATATATTAAAAATTTGATGAAAGAAAAAAATAATAAAATTTAAAAAATATATTATGTGTGGAGGATGAGAGATTGTGTAGATTTTTTCTTTTTTCAATAGGAGAATAGTTGTGACTTATAGCACCTACCTAAGTTTTTCTACAGTATTTAAAAGTGCGTTTGAAAATGTCTACAAATAGAAAGCTATTAGATGATGTAAAGTTCAAATTTTATTTTATGAAAATTGATGTCAGCTAAAAAAATATTCAAAATTGATTTCCACGATTTATTATGGGATTAGAACAATTTGTTGAATCTATTCTTTAATTTTTTTTTTTTTTTTTTTGATAACGAGAATCTTAAATACAGAGATAAAGGCAAAATGAGAATCTTTATAAATCTGAAAGTACTATGCACAAAGAAAAAATCTATATAATCTTTTATTATTTACACAATTTTCATACATCATATTTTTTTTTATTATTATTATTTTTATAAAAAATTTAATATATGAATATTAAATAGAAGAATTGAATTAGTTTAAAAAAAAATTAAAAATATTAAAAATTTAAAAAAATATAACGTGTGAAAGTTAAAAAATTGTGTTGCATTGCTCTTGTACAAAATGTGTCACGTCAAATGGC
>NW_023354730.1:0-654 GCF_001411555.2 Juglans regia
ATATATAATTATTTATATATGATTTTAAAATTTATATTATATTAATTAAAAATTTATCATATAATACAATATTTATATAAAAAATATTTTATACAATATAAAAAATCAATATATATATATATATGAATCGATTTGGTCTGTTGTTTGAAAAAGAAAAGTTAGAACCGGATCAATTTTGACTAATTTTAAGAAAAATAGAACCGATATCTAATCGAACCGAACCTGGTACCAGACCAAATCCACCGGTTAGATCCAGTCCAATCTGATTTGTTTGCTGATTCACCGAATTTTTTTTCACCCTCCTCGAGGTACTTATTGTGCAACAGTTAACTAATTCAATTAGGGCCTAAAGCCCAGTTCTGCATTATTGAATGTAAAAAATAAAAAAAAAATAAAAAATCTTGATTATACACTTATTACCTCTTCAGCATTCGTTACCTTCTTGAAACAATAATTCAAGTTATTTATTTTTATGTTTTTGTTGTCAGACAACAGTGATGTAACAAGGATTCTCTTAAATTCTGATATATGTCAATCTCAGTTTTTGGGCTAATTAGTGTAAGGCACTGCATATATTTACTCTTAGAGTTTTTATGATTTTCATTGGATTTTTTATCTTATTGCTATATCTATTATTGTTCTCATTGTTATCAA
>NW_023354731.1:0-1671 GCF_001411555.2 Juglans regia
ACACTACATTTTTCATTAGAGGAATGTTATGCATCAATCACTATTCACTTCTACATCCCACACCTATAGTTTTTTCATAGTGTGAGAGCGTTTTCCATAGGGTGTGGGATGTGAGGTGTGGGGTGATGAATAGTAGCTGATGAGAATAATTTTTTTTTTTCATTAATCATCACTGTCAAAATTCAACTAGAGGAGAAAGTGTCAGTTTCTAGAGGTTGTTACAAAATGTAATAAATCAGTTTTGATAGTTTGAAGTAGAAAGAGAAAATATAAAATCGATACATACCGGTTCGATCTTAAATTTTGTCCAAAATAGAACCGGACTGGACCGATTACACCACCCCAGTAGACTTGCATGACAATTTCACCACTCTCAAGTAAATAATAGAAGCAGAAAATTCTTTTCCAACTGAGTTATAAGTAGCCATGATAGAAGCAAAATTCTTTTCCAACTGAGTTATAAGCAGCCATGATAGAAGCATTGTTGGCAACAAGATAATCCATGCGTGTAGTTGATATAAACAATGCTCGACTCCTAGTGGGATAATTTTCTCCATTTAGAGACTGAGAAACTAAAATGCTGCCATGGCTTTTACCATGATATGAAGGTAAAAGAGATTGGTAAAATCTTCATTAGAACACAAAGACGAAGAAGAAGCCATGAAAACGAAACTACGCGTGACTTTTGTGTTCATCTTGTGGCGATAGGAAAACGACAGGGATACTTTACTGTGGCAAAAGCTCGAAAGTATTTACAATGGATGCTTCCATCGCAAATAATTTTTTCTGGGAAAAAAGCTTGTCACAAAAAATTTGTATTCGTGACAATGCTCCCAAATAAGGGTATAAAAAAATAAAAAATTCGGTTGAATCAACCGAATTGGTGGATTTGGTCAGTTCGTAATTGGTCCGGTTGGGCACCGATTCTTAAGAATGGGAACCAGTCCGAAGTTAGTTCAATACCGATTTTCATATTTTGAAAACCAAGTTTAAACCGAACCGGATTGATGTATATATATATATAATTTTTTTTTATTATATATAAAATATTTTTATATAATTTGTTTATATTATATTATATATATTATATCCTAATTTGCTAATTAATATAACATTAAGAAGTGTTAGGTACAAATTAGCATGTAGTGATTTTTTCCAAAAGGTTATATTTTTGTCACATTCATTTGAGAAATATGAATTTCAATTGTGAAGTTCAAATGAAAGTTTGTTATGTTTTCATGACTAGAAGCACCTTTTTGTATGTATATTGCGGAGAAGTAATGTTGATGAGTGTCATTGCTTTAATTGTTGACTATCAATTGTAGAAGATGCTTAAGAACCGGCTTTCAAGTCTCAACTTATGTAGTGACACACGTGTAAACAGTAAATAAGAAAAATTGGATCAGATCGAACTGAAACTGAAAAGTTTAAAAGTTTCAATTTCGATGATCAATCGATTAGTATAAGGTTTTAAATTTTCAAAACTTGTATATATATCAATTCAATTTTAAAATTTGTCTAAAATGGAACCGAACCGGACTGATTATACCCCTAATTGCAAATATTATGTATTTTCTATTTGTGACCAAATGGTGCTATACACATGAGAAAAACATTCAGAAAATGAATTTTATAGAACTAAGTGCCCTCAAATTTAGCCCCATTACAAAT
>NW_023354732.1:0-243 GCF_001411555.2 Juglans regia
GATTATCTGGTTCTAATCGTTCCAATAAATTAAGAAATAATAAATAAGCAAAATTTAGAGCCAAACGTAATGGGAGAAATATGAATAAATTGATTAATTAAATAAAGAAAAGCTAAAAAAAGGAGTTTGAACTAATATAGAATGAGGAGCTAAATTGTCACCTACAATCTTAACACTATGGGAGTAAGGTTATCGGTCTGGACCGAAAAATCCGATCAGACTAGACCGGTAACCTTTCGAGTC
>NW_023354733.1:0-5546 GCF_001411555.2 Juglans regia
CCTAGAGACTCAAGAGATAGGCATCATCACAGGTACGGAATCTTGACCTTAGTTAACTAACTAGTAATTTTAGGAACACAACCATAAGAGTCGATTTTGTTTAGACGTTTTAGGCTGAGTTAGGATGTTTGAATACTACGTGAGTACTTTGTTTGACTTGGGTGCGTCCGAATTGTTTGCTAGGATAAGCGGCCTTTGGGTGGATCCAATGCAACAGAAGGTCTCTGTAGAGCTACCAATCGGAGAAACAATGTTGTGTACTTAGATGGTAGCGAGTTGTCCCATAGAAATAGACAGAGTCATTATGAAGGCAGACTTGATAGTGTTTAACTTATTGGGGTTTGATAATATCCTAGGAATGGATTGGTTGTTTCGACATTTTGTGAGTATTAACTGCTGAAACCAAACGTGATATGAACCCGTGGGAATGGAATCCCTTAAACCCACAATCAATTTGAAAAATCACCCAAGAACGTCAAAATCAAGCCAACGGAAAATTTAGACCCGTTGAGGAACTCGTTTCAAGAACTTAGATTATATGAAAATATAGACTTGTTGAAAAACTTGTCTCAAGAACTTAATTTATAAAAAAGAATGCCACAAAAGTTGTGATTTGCCTTTGATAAGTTCAAAAGTTCATTAAAAAACAAAAGGAGATAAACTCAACTCATAATAAATAAATTCATCAAATTTTATAAACCAGTGAAATGAGACTACAAAGAGTATTTAAACCAAAACCTGATTAAAACTCTAGCAAAAATGAATCACCATCTTCAAAAAATACCCCTAAGTGAATAGTGTCGCGGCTATAGTACATGTCTATAGTAACTTACATATCTCAATCCCCCAAAAACCCTAGATTAACATAAAATCATTTTTCAAAATACCCTTGAGCGAAATACAAGGTCTTCCCAAAAGAAACCCTAGCTGCAAATTAAAACAACCCCTAAACTACTCTTAAAAACTTCTCTTGAAACCCTAATTCATAAAACATAAAACATATGTGAGCCAAATATCTTCAAACCCTATTATTCTAGACTAATTCCTATAACTACTAAAATAAGCCATTTTAATAAATTAAACAAGGTTCAAACAATAACTCTAGCTCATGTTTTCCATAGCTTGTATCAAGTGGATCAAAACTGAATCTCCTTCTTTGAAGCCCATCTTGAGTGTTGGAGTCTTGCTAGTCTCATCTCAAGTGAATTGCACCAATTCTTGCTTTGCCTCTTTGATTGTCTTGGCTCTTGACCATGTAATTGGCCCATCTGAAACTTGCAAATGATCTTTAAGACTAGGTCCATCTTTGGTGCCTATTATTTCCCCTCTTTTCAAAAGGATTTGACCTTGAATCTCTACCTACATTAAATGGATAACGGTCAGAACCATTGAAAGTAGTAAAAACATGATACTCATCGGGAAGATCAACTTTATATGCATTATCATTAATTTTCTCAAGAGCTTGAAAAGGTCCATCCAAACTACTTCTGTCATCAACAAGCAAAAGTATCAACACTAAAGGAGTAAGTAGATTAAAACCATAAAAAATTTTAAAAGGAGAATAAGAAATAGTAGTATGCTAGGTTTTATTATATGCACACTTTAATAAGGACAAATGTTACTCTCGCAAACCTACATGTAACAATTCAATGAATGTCAAATGATACTCCCACAAACGTTTATAAAACACATCTAAAGTTTTTCTTACACTAAAATGACCACTCCAATTATGTGCAAACTCAATGAAAGGCAAGCAATACTCCCACAATCGTTCATGCAACACGTTAATGAATGGCAGATGATACTCCCACAAACGTTCATGCAACATATCAATGAATGGCAAATGATAATTCCACAAAGGTTCATGATTATCAACAAAGGTTCATGAAACACATCTAAAGTTTTCCTTACACCAAAATGACTACTTCAATTATATGCAAATTCAATGAATGACAGGCAATACTTCCACAAATGTTCATGCAACACGTTAATGAATGGTAAATAATACTCCCACAAACGTTCATGCAACATTTCAATGAATGGCGAATGATACTCCCACAAACGTTCATACAACACGTGCAAAGTCTTCTTTACACCAAAGCTACCCAATAAACCACTATGTCTATCAGGCACAAGTAACTTACACATAAAACTAGTAGGCACATAGTCTATTTTCTCTAAACAAGTACTAATCTAGTTTATAAAACTTACCAAACAATGCTTTCTCACATGATCCATATACACTAGCAAATTCATCATCATTAGCATGCAATTTTTTATCCTATTCAAATCTTAATAATTTTAAGTTTAAAATAAAGATAAGGACATACCTTCTTGCTAATGCATTAACCATAAAATTTTTCTTGCCATGTGTGTATTTGATTACATAAGAAAAAGTCTCAATACAGTCCTCCCACTTAGCATGCATTCTAGTCAACAACTTATATTGTCATTTCAAGTGTGTCAATGACTCATGTTCCTCAAAGAAAATCGGGTAGAAATTGTCGCACCTAAAACAAAATCAATATAGTGCTCTATCTCCCTAATAGGTGGCAATCCATTAAACACACAGCTAGAAAACACGATCTCATATCCCTGCGACGAAGAGACAACAACACTAGGCAAAGATACGTCAAGTTCGTTAGTATTAAAACTCGCCTTAGCATAAAAACTCAATTTTCTTTTTGTTTTTCTCTCACTTTCTTTACTCTTATTTTCTTTCCACCCTCATTTTCTTTTTCACTCTCTTTTTCCCTTTCATTCTCTTTTTTCTTTTCACTCTCTTTTTTCTGTCACTCTTCTTTTCTTCATCTTTTTTTTGAACTTTCGACATCACAATTGTTTTTCAACTTATTCACTCCTTTTCTTGTGGTCTCAGCCTCAGCCTCATTTTTTTTTCTCTCTCTCTCTCCTTTTTGGCCTCACTATTTTTTTTCCTTAATCTCACATTCACTCTTACTTTTTAGCTCAATCTCACTTTCAGTCTTGTTTTTTAGCTCAATCTTTCTTTCACTTTTTTTTTTTTTTTTATCATCCTCACTTTCACTTTTTCTTTTTTGATCACTCACATTTTCACTCTTTCTTTTTTGGGCAACCTCACTTTTCAATTTTAATTGGTCCCCTTGGACCTGTGTTGGAGTTAAAGGAGCAAGTTTGATTATTTTTCCGTCATTTTCAAAACTGTACACGTTCCTTAACCAATCATAGATCACCATCCTATCATACTACCATGGCTTTCCCAATAAAATATGGCCAGTATGCATAGACACTACGTCCTAGTATTTCCCAATTGGAAAAAAAAAAAAAAAAAACTAGCACTTGCTTAATTATCCTAACCTCCTCACAATCACTAAACCACTGCAATTTGTATGGTCTAGGGTGTTTCAAGGTAGGTAAATTTAATTTTTCAACTAAATTAGTGCTAGCCAAATTAATGCAACTCCTCCCATCAATTATTATACTACATACCTTGTTGTTGATGTGGCATCTAGTATAAAAATTATTTTCGCTCTGCTGCTTTGTATCATCCATCTTAATTTATGTATCGAGAGCATGCCTGGCAACAAGAGACTCACCATAATCTTCATTCTTACACTTATGTTCAATACTAGGCTCAAGCCTCTTCCTATCTCTCCCACCTTCATCTTAATTTATATATTGGAACCCCTTGAACCCACAATCAATTTGAAAACTTACCCAAGAAAGTCAAAATCAAGCTAATGGAAAATTTAGACCCGTTGAGGAACTCGTTTCAAGAATCTAGATTATATGAAAATCTAGACCCGTTAAAGAACCTGTTTAAATAACCTAAATTATAAGTAAGAATGCCACATAGGTTGTGATTTGTCTTTTATAAGTTTAAAAGTTCATTCAAGAATAAAAGGAGATAAACTCAATTCACAATGAAGAAATTCATCAAATTTCATAAACTAATGAAATGAGACTACAAAGAGTATTTAAAACAAAACTTAATTAAAACCCTAACCAAAATAAATCTCCATATTTCAAAAATACTCCTGAGTGAATAGTGTCGCGGCTACAGTACTCGATTATAGTAACCTACATATCTCAATCCTCTAAAAACCCTAGGTTAACATATAATCCTTTTCCAAAATACACTTGAGCGAAATACAAGGTCTTCCCAAAAGAAACCCTAGCTGCAAATTAAAACAACCCGTAAACTACCCTTAAAAAATTTTCTTGAAACCCTAGTTCATAAATCATAAAACATATGTGGGCCAAACATCCTTAAGTCTCATTATTCTAGACTAATTCCTATAACTAATAAAATAAGCCATTTTAATATATTAAACAATGTCCAAACAATAACTCTAGCTCATGTCTTTCATAGCTTGTATCAAGTGGATCAAAACTGGATTTCCTTCTCTGAAGCCCATCTTGAGTGTTGGAGTCTTGATAGCTTCATCCCAAGTAGATTGCACCATTCCTTGTATTGCCTCATTGATTTTTTTGGCTCTTGACCATGTAATTAGCCCATCTGGAATTTACAAATGATCTTTAAGACTAGATCCATCTTGGTGCCTATTAAAACGTTTACATTCCAAGTGCCTTGAATGGAAGACAAAGTATTTTGATGTAGTAAGCTACAGTCAATGTCAGGGATAATTACCTCACTGCAAGCCAAGAAGGATTTGGCGAGTGGAACTGAAGCTTATTTCGTATACTTAGTGCTTAAGGTGAGTGCGCCTAAGGAGTTACAAGGAATACCAGTAGTGAAAGAGTTCTCAAAAGTATTCAAAGAGTTGCTAGGATTACCACCTCCTCGAGGAAGTTGAATCTTCAATCAAACTAGAACTTAGAATAGTTTCGGTATATAAGACACCTTATAGGATGGCCCCATCAGAGTTGAAAGACCTAAAGGGTTAACTACAAAAACTAATGGCGAAAGAATTTATTAGGCCGAGTATATCACCTTGGGGAGCATCAGTACTATTTGTTAATGAGAAGGATGAGAAACTTGGGATGTGCATTGACTGTAAGGAATTGAATAAGGTGATTGTAAAGAAGCTTGACGGTGTGTGATAGGGGATTTCAACAAAATCTTAGCCCATGATGAGAAGGTGGGTGGCAAGCCAAGACAGGAAATACAAATGGAGAGTTTCAGATCAGTTCTTGAAAAGGGGAATCTGTTAGACTTAAGGTGGCAAGGGAATAAGTTCACTTGGAGTAATAGACATGATGATGATACTTTCACAAAAGAAAGGCAGGACAGGGTGTGGCTAATCCAGGTTGGGCACAAATGTTCAAAGAATATTGGGTGGAAGTACTAACTGGTAGAAGTTCAGATCACAGGCCATTATTGCTGATCGTGAACAATGGAGGGGAAGGAAAGTTTTTAGGTATATGGGCTAAAGAAGAGGACAATGAAGAAGTCATCAAAGGGGGTCTAGCACAGGTATGGGGGAAGGGGAGAGCAAACAAAAAACATTCAAAAACTGTTGGAGAAGTGCAAAGGAGCTCTTATCAGATAAAGTGACCAATTCTGATAAGAGCAGTTACAATTCTGCAGAGATCAAAAGAATGCA
>NW_023354734.1:0-2399 GCF_001411555.2 Juglans regia
TGGAGTATCAATTATCATTCATAGACTTGTTGCATGAACGTTTGTGAAAATATTATTTGCCTTTCAGTGAGTTTGCATATAATTTGAGTGATCATTTTGGTGTGAGCAAGATTTTAGATGCGTTTCATGAACATTTGTGGGAGTATTGTTTGTCATTCACTGAGTTTACATATGATTGAAGTGTTTATACTACTACTAAATTTTCACATTTTGAAATTGTTTATATACTTAATCTATTTACTCCTTTAGATTTAATGCATTTACCTGTTGATTACAGGAGTAGCTTGAATGGACTTTTCAAAATTCTTAAACAAATTAATGATAATGCATATCAAAAGGATCTTCCATATTAATATCATGTTTCTGCTATTTTAAATGTTACTAACATTTTTCCCTTTTATGCAGGTGGAGATTTGAGGTCAAATCATTTTGAGGAGATGGTGAATGATGGGCACCAAGATAGACCTAATCTTAAAGATCATTTGCAAGTTCCAGATGTACTAATTACAAAGTCTAGAGCCAAGAAGATCAAAGAGGCAATGCAAGGATTAGTGCAATCCACTTTAAACGAGTTCCCCAATAGGTCTATATTTTCCATTGGCTTGATTTTGGTTTTCTTGGGTGAGTTTTCAAATTGATTATGGATCCAAGGGATTCCATTTCCATGGATTCATATCATAATTACATAAGTGAAATTCAGTTTTTAGAAAATTAGACTCATTATTAATCACTATTTATCTTACTAATTACTCTTGACAGTCTTGTTGGAGAAAATGATTGAGTTCCAATCTGCTTCTAAAGAATCATCTCTTAGTGACATCGACAAATTTACTCAAGTCTTCAGGACCAAGTTTGGTTATCTGATAGGACTAGGACGATCTTTCAAACTTTTCGGTTCAACATCCATAGCCTTGAGTTTAGGAGAAAATAATCTTACCAAAGATTTGAACGATGCGTGCCAAGAGATTGAGAAAATGAAGACAAGACAATAAGAATTGAAAGATCTCCTGCCTCAACAGTTAGAGCTAGAAATGCGTTTGCAAGAGTAGCAAAAGTAGCAGGAGGAAATAATATCTATTCAAGTGTAAGAACAAGTTCAGAGAGATGATGGTGGAAATGGAATGCACAATGTCACTACAACAGGATCGTAGCGCTTGAAAGAACAAGAATAAATGATGTTGCATCTTTTTATTTTCTACCATGAGCTCTTAAAAAAATTTTATGTTTTTTTTTCTGGGTATTTATGCATGATACAATTTAAATAATTTTGAATATATGATATCTTTTATGTATTTCTTAATTCTATTAAAATTAAATTCGAATGTAAATGTACAATGTTCGAACTTAACCTTAACGTTCGATCAAACAAAACCATGCTCAAAGATATGTTGTACAACGTGCAAACATAGGATTGTTCATCTGAACGTTACTAATTACTTAATGTTCGAATGAATTATAAACTGGTTTTCAAACTAATCACACTGTAGCATTCGAACGTCACATAACCAATGTTCAAGAGAGTTTTACATAATGTTGGCACAATTATAATTGAATGTTAGAAAATTATGTTTGTTGACGATAACATTTGAATGTTTTGTTGTACGTTCACACGTTATTTGGGTGATGGAAATGAACCGTCACAAATTGGATATCACAATAAATCGAACGGTGGAAATAAAACCGTCACAAAAAATATATTTTGTGACTGTTAAATAGTAAATCGACACATATATTTGCTGATGCAGTTCTTGCGCAGTTGGCCTATACCTGACTGTTTTTTTCCAACACGTAAAAGATGTAGGTAGTGTCAATTCTATTTTTTTATTTTTTGCTTGACGTCCATCACAAAAGCTACAATCTGTTAGAGTATCCATATTAGTCTATGCATTTACATATGCAAAATCATATTTGCATAATATGAGCCTAAATTTCTCTACATTTGTTTATGCATCTCTAAATATTTAGCTAGCTATGAACAATGTTTATGTAAATTTGGAGATCTACTATTCACTCCACAAAACATATTTTATTCATTATTTCTCTCACCTCCCACTGTCTCTCTCGACAACACCCCCCTAACGGGATTATTTTCATCCCAAAAGTATTCATTTCTCCCCCACATGCTTTCCTCTTCTCCATCCCTCTCTCGTCTCTAACAACCCAACCGCAAGATCAAAATCGTGCACCTCTCTCTCACGACGATTGTCGACGGAGCTTGCAACGGCTCTGGACTGGTCACGGTTGGGTTTTCTGTTGTCTCTCTCTCTATTTCAGGTATGAAATCGCTAGGTTGAAAAGTAAGTATTTTTTCCTCTGTTTCTTCACATTTTTGATGTGCTACTATTCCTTCACGGCTTCGATTATGCTGCGATTTCTTCATTTGTTGTTCTTGGTTTTAG
>NW_023354735.1:0-228 GCF_001411555.2 Juglans regia
CCCGCCTCCCCCCCCCCCCGGCCGGCGCCCTCCCCCCCCAAATCCCAGCCCCTCCCTCGCCGCCGGTAGCCCGCACGCCCCCCACAAAGCCGCGGCGTTCTTTGTGCTCGCGCGCCGCCGTCGCGCCACCACCGGCCACCATCTCTTCACCACTTCATCCCCAACCTCCCAGCTACCCAATGGATCCAACCCCGGCTCCGATCCGTCACCGGTGAAGCCCCACCAAGT
>NW_023354736.1:0-1405 GCF_001411555.2 Juglans regia
AAAGATTTGAAAAAATTAGAATTTTTTTTTATTTTTTACTTAAAAGTTTGAAAAAGTTGTAATAATTAGTTTAAAAATTTTATATTTGAATTATGTTTGAGAATAAAATGTGATAAGATGAAAATTTTGTGTCTCATATGAGGTCTCAAACAAGCCTTTACTTAACTCTGTTTGGATAGTAAGATGAGATGATATAATTTTAGATGAAAATTAAAAGTTAAATAAAATATTGTTATAATATTATTATTATTTTTAGATTTGAAAAAGTTAAGTTATTTATTATATTTTAGGTGAGAATTTGAGAAAATTGTAATAACGAAATGAGATCAAACTGTTTTTGTATCCAAACGGGGACCTTAATGTGTTTTATCTCTACTGAATTTCAATTTTCTTTTAAATACATGGACCATCTAAACAAAGAATTAAGTTTATTAGCTCGAGCAAACACATGCTTGTTGAATAAATGGTAGATGAATATGAAAATAATATATACAGTTTTATGATGGACAAGCTTCACGTACTCCCTTAAAAGAAAATGAAGAAATTTAAGGTTTACATTAAGAAAAAAAAAAATATATTTTTAATAATAAATTTCAATTTTTTATATTTAATGAAAATATATAAAATTTTTACATTCTAAAATTATATCTAACATTACTCATAAAAGTAGAAAATAATCGTACAAATAATTAATTACCAGTAATCTTAATTTTATATTGAGATCATGGGATCAGTTCAAGGCCCACATGAAAGATACCAAAAAATATGTAACAGAATTACGTTGTCATAGAGTCATGCTAGTTTTATATAAAATTAATGTCACTCAGAACATTAATTTTAGGGTGCGGCTACTATATCGCCCCATCTTGACGTAACGTCTAATCTAAAAAAATATATATATATTTTTAATATATTTAAATACATTTAAAAATAAAAAATTTATATTAATATATTTAAAATTACTTCTTTAATTATTAAATAAATAAAAAAAAGACAAGCGATCAAATAGAAGTGTCAAATAGAATGGGCATAGTAGTATTTTTCATTCCCTTATAGTCGATGGTTGGGTGCGTGAGAACAGCTTTTCATAGCATGCAGTCCTTTGAACCTTTGGGCTTGTGGAAAAGCCGATAGGCCATATGATAAAGTGTTATGAGTAGCATACTCTTTCACTCTTTACCCAAAGTGTTCAAAGATGGCTGGTAATTGTATGCATTTTTCTCACATTAATTGCCTTCAACTCTGTGATGATCTCCTCGTGACTGACACGATATTTATAGCTACACCCAACTTTTGCATTCGCATGCAGCGCTGAAAATTGAATAGAAACGGTTATTGATGACAAGAAGAAACTAAAGGACGTTATAATGACAAGAAACTAGAGACAGTTTTTTAAGTCGGGTAA
>NW_023354737.1:0-3160 GCF_001411555.2 Juglans regia
AATACAGGACTACCTCTATGGGAAGAGACTCCATTTTCCATTGTTGGGAAGAAGTCGGAGAGCATGGACGATGCTAATTGGAACTTATTAGATCGACAAGCTCTTGGGGTTATTCAGCTGACACTTTCAAGATTGGTTGCACACAATGTTATTAAGAATAAGACCACAACGGATCTCATGAAGGCTTTGTCTCGTATGTATGAAAAGCTGTCGGCAAATAACAAGGTGCATCTAATGAAGAAGTTGTTCAATCTGAAGATGCCCGAAGGTATGTATGTGGCCCAACACTTGAATGAGTTCAATACAATCACAAATCAATTGTCTTTGTAGAGATTGAGTTTGAGGATGAGATCAGAGTGTTGATTATGTTGTCATCATTTCAAATAGTTGGGAGACCATGAGGATGGCGGTGAGTAATGCAATCGGCAAGATGAAACTGAATTACGATGACGTATGTGACCTAATTCTTGCTGAGGAGGTACGTAGAAAAGATTCTAGTGAGTTTTCAGGTTCAGGCTTGGGCCTGAACGTTGACTATCTGGGCAGGAGACACGACAGGTCAAGCTCCAAGAACACAAGGGCAAAAACAGGATGAGATCAAGGCAGCAGATCACTTGCTGGAGTCGTGGCAAGTCGGGCTACATCAAGAGAGACTACCAGAATTAGAAAAGTACTGATGATGACGTTGTGAACGCGGTGGCTGAGGAAATACATGATGCTCTAACTCTTGCAATGCATAGTCTAGTTGAAGATTGAGTGTTGGATTTAGGTGTTTCGTTCCATAACACCTCATATCGAGAGATCATGCAGAACTATGTTGCTAGTGATTTTAGGAAGATGTATAAGGTTGATGGAGAGGCACTAGATGTAATCGGACTAGGTGATGTGCGCATTGAACTTCCGTATAGGAGCGTGTGGACTTTGCAGCAAGTCAGACACATTCCAGATCTGAAGAAAATGTGGGAATAGGTGATGTGCACATTGAACTTCCATATAGGAGTGTGTGGACTTTGCAGCAAGTCAGAAAAGTTCTAGATTTGAAGAAAAGATTTATCTCTGTAAGACAGCTCGACGACAATGATCTTACAGTAAAGTTTTCTAGAGGAGCGTGGAAGGTCACAAAGGGTGTGATGGTCTTGGCGAGTGGTAAGAGATCTAACACTTTGTATTTGACATCAAGGTCCAGTTATATGTAGTTTAAAAATACAGGAGTGTGTCAAAGCAAGCTTGATCGTGTGAATCAGATGGAGAAGGAAAAGGGAGTCAATTTTGTTGTTCCGTATATAAGCCTTGAGAAATCTCTCGAGACCATGGTGCGGAGTAGAGGTGTGAGACATAGGAGCAGAACGTCTAGTGTCCCAGGGACGTCTACACCTGCAGTTAATGCTCACGAAGTTGCCAGGATGACCAGATCTCCACATGGACACCTATGTTGAATTATATCCTGCTGATAGAAGGTGGTGAGCCACGAAGAATAAGAACATCTTGAGAGATCTAGCAAGTGGAAGTTGGCTAAGATTGCTAGGGTCGGTTCAAGACTCGATATTCCCAGTACAATGAGAGTTGTGAGTCGCCTAGTGGATATGCTGATTGAGGGCGATGCACGTGAAAAACTGAAGTCTGGCTCGACTTCAGTGCATCTTCTAGCTTGAAGACAAAAGCTATGAGTTGTAGAGGTGATAGGGACTTGGGCTGGAAACAGTGGTTGGCATGTGGAGAACTAGTCTCCAAGTGGGAGATTGTTGGGTTGCATATAGAGCCTGGTTTGTGAGCAGAAAAGGCACAGACAAAAATTTCACTCGACTATCACTCCACCTGGCCCTCGACCGAAGCTCAACCCATGAGTTCGCTTAAGGTATGCTCAACAGTGGTTTCGAGTGAAGATCAGATAGATTGTTCGCTGAAGGTTCACGTGATATTGGCCTCATGCGAAGCACTAACCTTAGTGTTCACTAGAGCAGCACTCAACAGACCACTTGAGCCAATGTTCGATTGTCTGTTCGCTCGAAGTGTGCTCGACACTCGTTCAAGCGAATAACCTAATTTTGTCGTTTAGGGTTTCCAACACATTTTTCACTATATATATGTAATGGTCGTTCTCTTGTGGGTACGGTTCAACAGATTGGAGTGAACAAAGAGAAGCAAATGTGTGAAAGCATATTGAGAGTGGAAAAGCACTCGAGAGTGAGAGTTAAGATTGTGCGAGTAGAGTAGTACTCTAGTAACTCACTGCGTGTGATTGTAATCTCTCGTATGGACTAAAATTCCCTACAATCCTGTAGACGTAAGCATATTATCGAACTACGTTAATTTTGTATCATGTGATTATTTACTAGTGTTTGCTTATATTTATTTGTCGTCGTTGGTTTCACAACATGATCTGGGTATATTACCGTAAGAAGCTGATACTTTTGTTATGTAATTCGGGTATTTTCACTAAGACACTAAGCCAAGCAACGATGGGATCAAGACATAAGCCTAGCAAACAACAAACTTTTGGTTGTACACCTTGTTTTGAGTAAGGTTTCTGGAGTTTGCTAATGCCTACTACTTTGGTTCTTTTAAACGAGCTTGAAGATGCAGTACGGAGGCTATATTAGACATGCACTTAGGATTTTTTATTTTTTATTTTTAGACATGCACATAGGATTTCTTTTTTCTTTTTTAAATTTTTTAGTACGTTTGGTCAAAACTAGAACAGAACATAAAAACATTAGCCCCGGTTTGGATTGAAAATTTATTTCATCTCATTATTATAATTTTTTTAAATTTTTACATAAAATATAATAAACAATTCAACTTTTTCAAATCTTAAAATAATAATAATATTAAAAAATTATATTCTAACAATATTTTGTTCAACTCATCTAAAATCATCTTAACTCATCTCTGAATCCAAATAGAATACAACCCTCTTTGCTTATAAGCCTCTAGGCATCCTTCACTTGTAAGTTTTTAAGAGTGAGTTCTACTTAGTGGGTTCATAACAAATGGTATCAGAGCTACTCCACGTATGCAGTCAATGTTGGCATGGTTGTAATCGTGCGGCACGAGGGGTGATGCCGACATGACAGTGTTCGTCTGGAGCTAAGAAAGACCTAGCGCACAATCAGTCTGTGTGAGTATCAGGACCGTCGTGGACGTTGGCTGCGGAGTGTAA
>NW_023354738.1:0-3037 GCF_001411555.2 Juglans regia
CAAGGGATGGACGAAAATAAAATCAGATGGGAAATTTGTAAATAGTAGTTAAATAATTTATAGATAATGGTGAAATAGTTTAAGTTATAATCTTTTATTGGATTTTGAAAAATGAGGGATAAAATATTGAATAAAAATATTATAATGTTCAAATATTGGTAAAATATAATTTTGTAAGATTATATTTGTTTTAAGAATTGAAAAAGTTGAATTATTTTTTGTGTTTTATTTATAAATTTAAAAAAGTCATAATGATTAGATGAAAAAATTGAATATTTGAAATGTAAAAATATTTGTATTTGAGTAATTTTTTAAAATGAGATGAGACGGGATGAAATAAAACATCTTCCAAACAACTCCAAAGTCTAGATAAATCTAAATAGATAAGTTTTATGCAATTTTTTTTTTTTTTTTCATTTTAAAGTAGATTCTGAAAAGTATACAAAAATTATTTTTTTAATGTGACCCACTTTTTAAAAAACAGCATGAACGGAATTTGCCTATTTAAGACTTACTTAATATTATTCTAGTCATATGGTGTACATTATATTCTTTGTGTCTACAAATGGTTGTGATGGGTAGATTGCCAACTAAACCAAATTGGGAGGGCCATTTCCCACATAGCCCATGTTAGCCAGGCTTGGGCCAGATAGTGAGGCCCATCTCAACCCAAGCCTTCCCTTCCAACTACCTCGGAGTTGCCCGAAGGGTCCAGCCCATTAAATTGTATCAAATCATGAAAGTGCTCAGTACGGGAAACAAAGCTAAGTGGGACAGATGGGATGTGCCGACTCTAACATCCCGTATTACACCTAGTGTTGAAGGACTTACGTCAGTAGACAAATGGAGGACGAGGGCAACCCTCCATCCTCTTATGGAGGGGACCAGAGGGGACATGTCCTTGAAGCCATACCACATTAGATGCGCCTCCTCAAGAGTTGCGCCGCATTAAAAGCTCTGCCTTAGAATACCAAGTCACATGGATTGCCCCGATTAAAATAGATGTGGGTGGGATGACCTGACATGATGGACAAAATTTTCCCCCGGAGCTTCATATAAAAGCTACATCCCAAGTACAAAAAAACTCTCTCTTGACTCTACGATGAAGAAAGACAAGACTCAAAGCACGCGAGACTAACTTAGGCATAGGAGGTTCCCCGGACCACCCCGAGCCCACATTCTCCCTTGTGTTTGCAAGTGAAAACCCCGACCCAAGTTGCTAGGACCTTGTCCAAGCGTACAAAACACGACGTTAATAGTGATGCCATTTGTAGGATCTTTCCTATAGGCGTAATGTGTCATTTGTATGTCGACGATAACCCGTTCTCAAACAACTTGAGGGCCAAAAGCCTTACCATAAGACATGCAAGAACTGAGACCGACGGAAGGCCTTGTCAACGTGATAAAGCCCGGGCGACAATTGCGCCCTGCCACCTCCTCCCAAGTTCATCATAGCGTGGCCCGAGGGGGGGGGGGGGATTCAAGGACGAGCAAGCTCTCCAACAAGTAGAGCTAAATGAGCCGCTCGAGCTAGCTCCCCTAGACCTAACCTATCTTGAGGCCATGATTAGACTTGGCAACAGGATGACACCCAACATGTGGCAAGCTATGATGCAACTCCTCACAGAGCATTAGGATGTGTTTGCTTGGAGCCACGAAGACATGCTTGGGATTGACCCGAACATCATTCAACATCACCTGTGTGTGAACCCAGAAGCCAAGAAGGTCAGACAGAATGGAACATCGATATTCCCAAAGATGGACTTAAGGTCAGAATACCATTAGTTTAAGATTAGGAAGCAGGATAGTCCTATGACTGCTTTCAGGACTCGATATGGACATTATGAATTCTTAGTAATGCCGTTTAGTTTGACTAACGCTCTGGCAATATTTATGGATTTGAAGAATCGAAACTTTAGGCCCTACATGGATAGCTTTCTAGTTGTGTTTATAGATGATATTTTAGTCTATTCCCGGAATGATGAAGAACATAGGGAAAATTTGAGTCGAGTACCAGAGAGGTTACAGGAGCACCAGTTATATGCAAAACTCAATAAGTATGAGTTTTGGCTTTGGGAGGTGAAGTTTTTAGGGCATGTGATTTTCAATAGTGGTGTAGCAGTTGACCCCAGTAAAGTTAGAAGCAGTAGCAAAATGAGATTCGTAGTTTTCTTAATTTTGTTGGATATTATAGAAGATTCGTAGAGTGTTTCTCTAAACTCTCTAGACCTCTTACTGCGTTAGCCAAGAAGAACGTAAAGTTTACTTGAAGTGAAGAATGTGAAAGGAGTTTTAAGGAGTTAAAGTAGAGATTGACTACATCTCCAGTTTTGGCTTTGTCTGAACCCCATAAATCCTATATGGTTTATAGTGATACGTTGAATATGGGTATTGGATGCGTATTGATGCAGGAAGGATGAGTAGTTGCTTATGCCTCTCGTCAGTTGAAGGATCACAAGCATAATTACCCCATTCATGACTTGGCATTAGTTTGGGTGGTATTTATACTAAAGATTTAGAGGCATTATCTGTATGGAGAAAGGTGTGAGGTTTTCACTGATCACAAAAGTCTCAAGAATCTTTTCAGCCAAAAGAATTTGAACATGAGGTAAAGGAGATGGATGAAAATATTAGTGACTACCAGTGTGAGATTAAGTATCATTTGGCAGAAGGTCATGAAGTTTGAAGGATCATTGCATTTAGAATTCGAAATGATGGGATGCTGTGTCATAAGAAAATGAAGGTGATTCCAGAAATGAATGAGAGGATATTGAAAGAAGCACATAATACGCCCTACACTACACATCTCGACAGTATAAAGATGTATCGGGACTTGAAAATGACCTTTTTGGTGGGACAAAATGGAAAGAGACGTGGTGGATTATTTTAGAAGGTGTTCAGTTTGTCAATTGGTGAAGGCAGAACATTAGAGGCCAACATGAATACTACAGTCATTACCAATTCCTTAATGGAAATGGGAGGATGTTTCCATAGATTTCGTAATTGGATTGCCAAGGGCATCCATAGGAAATAATTC